>NC_058131.1:431150290-431181780 GCF_016433145.1 Gracilinanus agilis | reverse complement strand
CAATGACCCAGGACAATTCTGAGGGATTTATGGTAAAGACGCTACCCACATTCAGAGGAAGGACTGCAGGAGAGGAAACATATAAGAAAAACAACTGCTTGAACGCATGGGTTGGGGTGGACATGATTGAGGGTGTGGACTCGAAGCTACCACACCAATGCAACTACCAACAATTTGGAAATTGGTCTTGATCAAGGACACATGACAAAACTAGTGGAAATGTGCATCGGCCATGGGTGGGGGGAGTGCGGGGGGTGAAGGGGAAAGGAGGAGCATGAATCATGTAACCATGTTAAAAATGAATATTAATAAATGTTTGGGAAAAAAAAACAACTTTCAGGTGACATTTTATTCCGCTGAATTAAATGTAAGCCATAATCCTTATTTAACATCTAGAAAAAACAGTATGTAGGGAATGGGGTCTGAATCAGTGTTCACCCAGTTGTCCATCACATTTTAAAATTTAATTTAATTTAATTTTATATTTTATATATTTTATAATTTAATTTATATTTAATTATTTATATATTATGTAAATTATATTTAAATATAAATAAAATAAATAATAATAAAATATAAATTACATTTATATTTTATAAACACATGAGTTTTATTCCCATGCTGTTCCCCCCCCCCAAGAATCTGATCCCCTTAAGTCCCTACAGAAAGCCTGTGATGACTCACAAGGAAGGGACATAGGGGTTCTTCTTTGGATTCTGAAGTTACAGTTTCAAGGTACCAAAGTCAGTGACCCTCATTTCCATTCTTCTTACAACCTCAGAGTAGGTTGTAATCCTGTGGAGTGCTGAGGTTGTGTTCCTCCCCTGCCAATCTCCTGGAAGAGGTTGGCCAAAGAATACATCTCATGCTTGCTTCTGGGTCTGAATTTGCAACTAATCTTGGTTTAGAAGAGGAGAAAACCAGTAGTAGCCGGAGGGCAACGGACTTTCCACTTTGTTAACTGGCCCAGGCCATGGTGGCATGTTTGCCACTCTAGAGTTCGCTCTGATCTATGTCTTGATTTTCACTGGCCCTTCTCTGCGTGCTTGGTCCATAATAGCTTGGGAGGGAAGGAGCAGGTGCTGATGGACTCACATCTTTTATTGGGGGAAATAGGATGCCTACACGGAAAGAGAAATGATAACTCGGAGTCACCTGGGATAAGAGAGAAGGCTCTGTGGGAGACCCAGTTGGTGGAAGAAGGGAAAATGGAAGTAGCATTTTCTTTACCCTTGCATCTCCCTACACTTGTACCTTATATTTGGGGTCCACAAAGAAGTAGGCTGCAGAACCCTGATACTGATTGGAAAGTTCCAGTTCCTCTTCATCCCCCTGCTCAGGGGGCCTAAGCAGCTGGCAGATGTGTGAAGCTATTTAGAGAACACGTAATTGAGCATTGGCTATATCACAGTGGGCCAGCTTCTATTTTGGTCAAGGTAAATAAGAAGTCAGAAAACAGGCTGCTTGAAACTTAAGGCCCCTTCTCTGTACCCTGCTGTCTTACAAGGAACATTCTGGCTCCGTTAGGGTCTCAGATTTCAGTTTGCATCCTGAAAGAACAAGTCTCCCTACTTCCTTGGTTGCTTTGTGGTTGAAGCAAATTCTTGTTTCAATAAAGAATTATTAAGGACTTTGGGTGTTACCAGCATAAGCTGTGACTCCTAATCTCAAAGAATTTTAAGAGTTTGAGGAGAAGACGTTGATGTAGCACTTTATAGCTTACAAAGGAATTTCGAACACAGCCATGAAACAATACAGTTTAAAATGGATTACTGTGTGCTACAACAAAACAGAGTTGAACAACTTGGATTGTGTGGTCTAGACCAATAGAAAGAACATCAGCTTTGGAGATAGTAAATGTCCATGGTTATCCTTGATGAATTCAGGTCTTCTGGCCCAGAAGAACTAAGTCCTGTCTGAAAGAACTGGCAAATATAATTGCTGAGCCACTGGGTGTGGGATATTTGAAAAATTGTGGGGAATCGAAAGGTATAAGATTGGAGAAGGGGAAATTTCCTGATTTTCAAAAAGGGAAGAGAACCAAGTCTGAAAACTACGGGCTTATGTGGTTGGCTAATTCCTAGGAAAATTCGAGAATGAATCATTAAAGAGATGATTAGTAAATGAGTAGAGAAGGAAATAATGATTTCAAAGATCCACCATGGCTTCATCAGGAACAGGTTATTCTAGACTAATCTTATTTTCTTTTTTTGCATGGATTCTTAACCATTAACTAGACTAGTTAGGTCAGCTAAGAGTTGCAGTAGATGGATGCCAGTCCTAGAGTCAGGAAGATCTGAGTTCAAATTGAATTTCAGACACTTATCATCTATGTGACCTTGGACATGTCACTTAATCCTGCTTGCCTTAGTTCTTTATTTATAAAATGAGCTGGAGGAAGGAAATGACAAATCATTCCAGTATTTTTGCCAAGAAAAACCCCAAATGGAATCACAAAGAATCAGACACAGAATTTTAGAAATGAAAGGTACATCTAGTTCAAAAGACCATCTAGTTCAAACCATACCTGTAAGGAACCTCTACTATAATATTCTTGACAAATAATCATGTAGTCTCTGCTTAAAGAACTTTGATGAGGAAGAAACTAGCACTTCTCAAGGCAGTCCATTTTCCTTTTGGGTTGCTCTAGTTGTTAGCATATTTTTCTTGATCAATTTTCTGATTTAACTTTCATGAAACCTAAATTTGCCTCTTTACAATTCTCATTTATTTCTGTTGGTTCTACCTTCTGGGGCCCAACAGAATAAGCCTAATCTCTTCTCCATATGACAGTCCTTCAAAGACTTTCATGTCTTCTCTGAATCTTCTCCAAAGTAAACAGCCCCAGTTTCACTAACTGATCCTCATATGGACTTAGTCAAGGCCTAGTCATCATCCTTGCACCCTCTGGAGCCTTCCAAATGATCACTATCCTTGTTAAACTTACAGCTCAGAACTGAACGTGATTCACCAGATGTCGTCTGACTAGGGCAGAGTCCATTTCAGAAATGACTATTTCTGAAAGCTTGACCTCTGTTAAAATTGCATTAGCTTTTGTGGCTGCCACATCACACAACTGACTTAGATCAAGTCCAAAGTCTACTCCTAGAGCTTTTTTTTTTTTTTTTTTTTTTTTTTTTTTTTTTTTAACAAACTACTGCCTAACTATGACTGCTTCATTGAATATTTATTTTTTTGTTTTTGTTTTTAACCCTTGAGTTAATCACACAACTAGGATGTATGAGGCCAGATTTGAACTCAGATCCTCTGAAATCCAGGCCTGGTACTCTATCCACTGTACTGTTCCTCCATCAAATCCACTGTAGCTGTTCCTCCATCAAATACTTGGAAAGTTGGTTTTGAAAACCCAAATTTAAGATTTATACTTATGTTTAATGTACTTCATCAATCTGTCAAGAACATTTTGGATCTTGTCATCTTGTGTTTTAGTTAGCCTCTCCTAACTTTGTGTCTTCTACAGATTTGATAAGACTTATCCAAGTAATTGATAAAAATGTTAAACAGAACAGGGCCAAACAGGAATCCTTTGGACATTAATGTGGACCTGCCTGCTATGCTGACAGTTAACTATCAATGAGGAAAGGCAGCATGGAAATGGAAAGTATTGATAGGCTGATGATCTGTGTGAAATGAGGCAAGTCATTTTACTTTTCTGGGTCTTGGTTTCCTCATCTGTTAAATGAGGAGAATGGATTAAGTGGTCTCTGAGGTTCTTTCTAGCTCTAGCTCTATGAAGGTGACCACTCTTGAGTCTATCCATTTAATCAGACCAGCTAGATGGTACAGTAGACAGAGAATTTCCTGACCTCAAATCTGACCTCAGACTCTTACTAGCTCTAAGCCTAGGTAAACTGGGCAAGCCACTTAACCCTGTTTCCCTCAGTTTCCTCATCTGTAAAATTAACTGGAGAAGGAAATGGCAAACCACTCCAGTGTCTTTGCCAAGAAAACTCCAAATGGGGTCACGAAGAATCATATATGAACACTGAACAACAGAAAAGATTCAATCCATTCCAAATCCAAATAAATGTATTATTATCTAATCTGCCTCCACCTTTTCCCCAACAATAGCCTATATCAGATACCTGGAGAAAAGAAGATCCAAGAGGAACATGGTAGCTGTGTTCAAGTATTTGAAAGACTATCAAATGTGTAATAAATAAAATTAATATAGAGGGACAGATTTAGACCAGGGACCTCAAAATTAGTTCAAGGTCTCCCAAATTTCCAATATCACAAGTGGAAGGGGAACTGGACATACCGTCCTATCCTTCTGACCTCTGCCCAGACACATTTTTGAGTACTGAAGAGGGTCATCATGTCTTCCTTAGCCACATTCTGCATTCTCATGGAGCATCTTGTCCGTACTTTTGTTAACAAGTGTTCTATTCTTCTTATTTTGTTTCAATCCTAAACTTGACCTACTAGACTGGCCTGAGTCAGGCCTGGCCTAAACCATCTCTTATCAAATATGTTTGTCAAAGTAGGGATTCCTTTGGAGGTAGCGGGACAGGATGGCTGCTGCCCTTCCTTCCTTCTCTAAATCCTCTGCTGAAGAACCTGGTTCCAGTTTTAGCTGACATATAGATGTGAATAAGTCACTTGCCCTCCCTGAGACTCAGTCTCTCCATATGTAAAGGCAAGCAGAATGATTTAGAACATTTTCAAGTTCTCTTCTACATTGGTGTCAAGAATGAATTGCACACTCAAAGTCATAAAAATATGTATCAATAATGTATTATTGGAAAAGGAGAAGGCTGGTCATATAGTAAGAATAAGGGGCAACAGATAACTGTTTGCTGCACTAGAATTCACATCAAATTCTGAAATCTACAGAAACGTCCTATGTATCCTAGGGAGACACCCAATGGAGAATTAATGAGAAAAAAAAGACAAGAGCCACACATGATGAGAAGGCATGGAACTGTGCCAATTCCCACTGGTGAGATGGTACATCAGTTGGACCTACCTTTCTAGCCTCCTAGTACATTCCTCCTCCTCCCACACTCTATAATCCAGTCAAATTGGTCTTCACTCTGTTCCTTATACACAACACGCCATCTCCCAACGCCATGCCTCTGCACTGGCTTTCCTTCATGTTTGAAATGCATTCCTTTCTCACCTTTGAATCACAGAATCTGTCTTCAAGATTTAGTTCGAGCACCACCTACATGAATTCTTTCCTGATCCCCACCATTCCCAGCTTCCCCACATTGCTCCTGCCTTCTCTCCCAAACAACCTGGTATTTAACTATGTTGTATTTATTTTGTTTAGTCCCTTTAACACGATATTGTCCTCATGAGTCCTTTATCCCCTATTGTGTCACCAATCTTTCCTTGCCAAGTCTCAGCCTTGGATCCCTCCTCTTGGATCCTCTGCCTCTGTTATGTAGTCTGTGTCCACAACAATTCGTGTTATATAACCTCAAGTGGGCCTTGATCACTCCAATGTAATCTTTTTACACCCCTCTAAATCACCACAGTGGTTTTATCCTAAACTTTTTCGTTCCTCCTTGAGCCTTCTAGGGCTCTGAGACTCCACATGCTCATCCTCTAAGCTGAAGACTTAGTCTCATATTTTACTGAAAAAATTAAAGTCATTCATTGAGAGCAACCTCTTCTCTCCTATTCCCAAATACCTTTTGACATTATTCTTCCATCCCTATATCACATAACAAGTGTCCCCTCTTATTCCCGAGGCAAACCCACGATGCGAAGAGGTGCTCCCGTTCCATGCCTTCATTTCTCGTGGGCTGCCTCCTCTCATTCCTCACTCTCTGGCCTTCATTTGCTTTCTACTGGCTGCTTCCTTACTGCCTTCAAACATGCCCATGTTTCCCCTCAGCCTCAAAAAAGGTCCTCCATTCTTCCATTGCCATTAGCTATTGTCACCTATTTCTTCTCCCCTTTGTGATTAAAATCCTTGAGAAGGCTATCTAGATACAATACGTGCCCCTACTTCCTTTCCTCCCAGTTTTTAAACTTTCTATAGAATGACTTCTGACTTTATCAAGTAACCAAAATTGCCCTCTCCGAAGTTATCAATGTACTCAATTGCCAAATCTAAAGGCCTTTTCTCAGGCCTTTTGTCCTATTGGCTGCCCTCTTTTCCTTGATACTGTCTCTAGGCTTTCATGACACAGCTTTCTCCAGATTCTCCTCCTACATGTTTCTGACCACTCTTCAGTTTCCTTTGCTGAATCTTTTTCCAGGTCATTCACACTAAAGGTGAATGCAATGGCTCTCTCTATCCTGGACTGCCTTCTCCCTTTATACTATTTTTCCTGATGATTAAATGATCATCTCCAAGCTAATGATCCTTAAATATATTTCACTAGAATCTCTGCCAACCTCCAGTCTAACAGTCTCTAAATAATCTCCAGCTGAACTAAATGTCTAGTAAAGACCTTAAATTCATCATGTTCAAAACTCACTCTCTTTTCCCCCTGAGCCTCTCCTATTCCTAATTTCCATTGAGTGCCCCCATCCTCTTAGTCACCTAGGCTTAAAACCTAAATGTTATCCCTGACATCTCACTCCTTCTTCTTCCACCCATATTCATTCTGTTACCAAGACCTATTAGTTTTACCTTTACACAACATCTCTCACATCCCTTCCTCTTCCCTGAAACCACCACTACCTCTTGACATCTCATGCTTTGTCTATGGCAATAAAGGATTGGTTGGCCACCTTGCCAGAAAGTCTCTCCCCACTCCTGTCTATCCATAGTCAGCTATTAAAGTGATCTTCCTAAACCCTCCTCCCTTCCTCAATAAACTCCAGGGGCTCCCTATCACTTTCAGGGCTCTTCAAACATTTTACATGTTCTTCCTACCTTTACAGTCTTTAAAAAAAATTTTTTTTTGTAATAACCCTTACATTCCATCTTAGTATCAATTCTAAGAAGAGCTGCAAGGGTTAGGCAAATAGGGTTTAAGTGACTTGCCTGGGGTCACATAGCTAGGAAATGTCTGAGGCTAGATTTAAACCCAAGCCCTCCCAACTCCAGGCCTGGTATTCTATTCACTTGGCTACCTCATTGCTCAGCTTTACAATCTTCTTACCCCTTATACTTCATTCCCTCTTTAATTTGCAACCCAACTGTCTTCCTTGCTATTCTTTAAACAAGACATTCTGTCTCCTGACTATGGACATTTTTACTGGCTGTTCCTCATTACTCAAATGCTATTCCTCCTCATTTCTTTTTCTTGGCTTCCTTTAAGTCATAGTTAAGCTTCCACTTTTTTTTTTTTAAACCCTTGTACTTCGGTGTATTGTCTCATAGGTGGAAGATTGGTAAGGGTGGGCAATGGGGGTTAAGTGACTTGCCCAGGGTCACACAGCTGGGAAGTGGCTGAGGCCGGGTTTGAACCTAGGACCTCCCATCTCTAGGCCTGACTCTCACTCCACTGAGCTACCCAGCTGCCCCACGCTTCCACTTTTTGAAAGAAACCTTTCCCATCCTTCTTTTCATTTTAGCGCCTCACCACTGAGACTTGATTCAATTTATTCTGTACATACAGTTAATTCTGAATGTTCATGGAGGTAACATTCCTAGAAAATGGTGTGAAAGTAAAATATGCTAATGCTGATATATTGAATCTATGGAAAATATGGAGTTAAGTTCCCACCACCAGTGAAAACTGTAATCTTTTGCTAGAGATTGCAAAAAAAAAATTCTGCATACAATTCTTTATAACAAAACAAATTCTGATAACATGCACTTTTCCTAACACAGTAACCATGAATAACCCATGAAAATGTAGTACACAAAATAAAATTGATAACATGCAAAACATTTTTTTCTCACTAGTGGTCTTCTGGAATTCTGTGACCTTTTGTGCTAATATTCCAATAAAAACCTTCTATTTAAACAGTATTCACTTTTCAGAACACATGAAAACTACAACACCCTAAACACTATACAGCAAATAAATTTCTTAAATCTAAAATAAGACTAGTAAGGGCTCAACATCATTTCTGATGCTCTGTCCTTCATAGCTGGTGGATTGCATTGAAGATCGTGAAGGATGCACCAGTTTAAAATAATCCAACAATATCTGCTTTCTGGACCATTTGAAATCCTAAAGGTCTGGGTTACAGGAGCATAGAAGAGGCAAATTGATGATGGGATTGGCAGCTTTGATGTCTAGAGACATCAATGGCTAGAGCCATCTGGTTAATTGTGCTTAGTTGGATGCCAGGTACTCCACAAACTTACAGGCACCAAAGCCTCTCTTTTTTTTTTCTCCACTACACATATTTGTGAATTGCATTGTTGCTGACACAAAAGTCATGCAAATGCTAGAAGTTGCAAAAGTTAAATGCACAAATGTTGAGAATTGACTGTATCTTGCTTGTAAATAGTTGTTTGTATATTGTCTCTACCATTATACTGTGAGCAATTTGAGAAAACTAACTTTTTTTCTTTGTATCCCCAGCACTTTGCACACTGGCATATAGTAAGTACATATCCATGGTTACATGATTCTTCTTATGTCCCTTTTTTCTACACTCCCCCCCCTGGAGTTGACAAGCAATTTAATCTAGGTTATACATGTATTATTACTCGAAATCCATTTCCATATTATTCATTTTTGCAGTAATCTTTTAAAACCAAAACCTCAAATCATAAACCCATATAAACAAGTGATAAATCATATGTTTTCATCTGCATTTCTTTTCCCTCAGTTCTTTCTCTTGATGTGGATAGCATTCTTTCTCATAAGTCTCTCAGAATTGTCCCAGATCATTGCATTACTATGAGTAGCAGTCTATTACATTTGCTAGTCCCACAATGTTTCAGTTTCTGTGTATAATGATCTCCTGGTTCTGCCTATTTCACTCTGCACTAGTTCATGTAGGCCCTTCCAGTTCTTATAGAAGTCCATCAATTCATCATTCTTTATAGCACAATAGTATTCCATCACCATCATATACCACAATTTGTTCGGCTATTCTCCAAACTAGGAACATCCCTTCATTTTCTAATTTCTTTTTGCCACCACAATAAAGCGCAGCTACAAATATTTTTGTACAAACAGATCCTTTCCTGTTTTTTTTTTTAATCTTTTTGGGATACAAACCTAATAGCAGTATTGCTAGATCAAAGGGCATGCATTCTTTTAAAGCCCTTTGGGCATAATTCCAAATTGCCTTCCAGAATGGCTAGATTAATTCACAACTCCACTAGCAATGCATTAGTTGTTGTTGTTGTTGTTGTTTTTGCCACATCTCCTCCAACATTTATTATTTTCCTTTATTGTCATATTGGCCATTTTGCTAGGTGTAAAGTGGTACCTCAGAGTTGTTTTGATTTCCATTTCTCTATATTTTTTCATATGATTATTGATAGTTTTGATTTCTTTATCTGAAAACTGCCTATTCATGTCCTTTGACCATTTGTCAACTGGGGGATGATTTGATTTCTTATAAATTTCACTTAGTTTTGTATATTTGAGAAATTAGACTTTTGTCAGAGAAATTTGTTTAAAAAATTTTTCCCCAGTTTGTTGCTTCCCTTCTAATTTTGGTTGCATTGGTTTTGTTTGTACAAAACCTTTTAAATTTAATATAATCAAAATTATTCATTTTACATTTTCTAATGTTCTCTATCTCTTGCTTGGTCTTAAATTCTTCCCTTCCCCATAGATCTGACAGGTATACTATTCCATCTTCATTTAATTTACATATAATATCACTCTTTATTTTTAAGCCATATGCCCATTTTGAAATTATCTTGGTATAGAGTGTGAGATGTTGATCTAAACCTAATTTTTGCCAAACTGTTTTCTAATTTTTCCCAGCAGTTTTTTCCCCAAATATTCGGTTCTTATCCCAAAAGCTGGGATTCCCTAAAGAATATTTGACCAATCCTCTCTGGGCCAGAGACAGAGTGGTATTTAGGTCTACTTAGGAGAAGAAAAGGTCCATTATCAGCCAACTTCTGTTATTCTAGGCAAGAAATATTGGCACATCCAGACAATAATTAGTATTCTTTTCCCAGGACTTTTATTTGATAGAAGAAGAAATCAGCTTGTGTAAAGTTCTCTGGGGCATAGCATAGGCTATTCCTAGAAAACGTGAATGGAAAAGGAGAATGGGGAAGTAAGGTCACTAGCTTCTTCTTCTTCTTCTTCTTCTTCTTTTTTTTTTTTTTTTTTTTTTTTTCTTTTGGCTTCTGACAGCTTGAGATCCTAAAGAAGATCTATTCCATAGTCTTCTTTGTTATTTTTGAACACTGGGCCTTGGTGTTCATTTGACCCTTATAGGTTGTTGAAGGAGTTGCTGCCTCAAGATATAGAAAAAGATTTCTGTTCATGAACCAGAGCAAGATAAAGCATAACTATTTCCCACTTTTCTAATGCCTCATCATAGCTGATCACTGTCCTAGCTCTAGAAAAAAATCCATTTATCACCTAGGAAAAGGAGGAAACTCAGTCAGTAAGCCCACAGATATTAGCCTCAATCAAAGAGGTTGCTATGAATAATAAAACTTCCTATTGCATAAACTCTGGACAATTCTTTATTTAAAAAAATAAATTTTATTTTGTTCTGAATTCTCTTCCTTCCTGTCCCCTTCCCACATCTAGACCATGCAATTCTCAGCTAGTTCACAGCTCCATTAATAGTGCATTAGTGCATTTGTTTTCCCACAGTCTCTCCAGCATCAATCCTTTTCCCTTTTTGTCATCTTAAGGCAAACCTGATAGGTGTGAGGTTACCTTAGAGTTACTTTGATGTGCATTTCTATAATTATTAGTGATTTAGACATATTTTAAAATGTGGTTATTGATAGGTTGGATTTCTTTGAAAACTTTCTCTTCATATCTTTTGACCATTGATCAATTAGAGAATGGCTGGTGTAAATTTGATTCAGTTCCCTATCTCAGAAATCAGACCTTAATTAGAGATACTTGCTACAGAGATGTTTTTCCAGGTTCTTTGCTTTTCTTCTATCTGCATTGGTTTTAATTGTGCAAAATCTTTTTAATTTTATGTAATCAAAATGATCCATTTTACTTCCTATGGGCCTCTCTATCTCTTATCTGGTCATGTACTCTCCCTATCCATAGATCTGCCAAGTGATTTCTTCCTTGCTCCACCCTTTATGTCTAAACCGTGTACTTATTTTGAGTTTATCTTGGTATATGGTATGAGATGTTGGTCTTTAGCTAGTGTCTGCTGAACTGACTCCTGCTAAGATTATGCTTATATTGGTCTGATCAGCCACAGTTGAACATATTGAACATTGACCCTGACCTAGTGATGTCATTTTGGTCCTCTTTGAGTATGAAGAACAATGACAAACCTCTCTAGAAGGAGCATCATGACAGGGTGGAAGAAACTTTGGATAGGAAGTGAGAAGGTCTAGGAGCTTTACAACTAGCTCACTGTTTAAACTTGGATAAATCATTCTCTGACTCTGGACCTCAGTTTCCCTATCTATAAAATCAAGCCCAGTCTGTGACATTTAAATACTACTGATGAAAGCTTGGGCAAACTAGTTAAACTAGGACTCAATTTCCTAACCTATAAGAATATCAATTAACCACTCAACATTTATTAAGTACTTCCTTTTTTTTTTTTTTAAACCCTTGACTTCTGTGTATTGGCTCCTTGGTGGAAGAGTGGTAAGGGTGGGCAATGGGGGTCAAGTGACTTGCCCAGGGTCACACAGCTGGGAAGTGTCTGAGGCCGGATTTGTCCCATCTCGAGGTCTGACTCTCAATCCACTGAGCTACCCAGCTGCCCCTTATTAAGTACTTCCTGCGAGTTGGGTTCCTTCCAGTCCTAACATTTTATAATTCCTCTATGAGTGTACAAAATGAAAGGACCTTGGGGGGGAAATGCTTAGTATGTATGGAGGGTTATTTATTAAGGGAGTGAGAAAGAAGTAGGAAAACAGTACCCAAGCTGACCACTATGAGACTAATACCAAGTCATCACCTGCTCTCTCAGTTGGCCCTTTGCTTTTGTCCTAAGTCTCTTCCTTTGCATTTGATGTTTTGTTTTTTTTAAACCTTTTCCTTCCATCTTGGAGTCAATACTGTGTATTGGCTCCAAGGCAGAAGAGTGGTAAGGGTAGGCAAGTGACTTGCCCAGGGTCACACAGCTGGGAAGTGTCTGAGGCCAAATTTGAACCTAGGACCTCCTGTCTCTAGGCCTGGCTCACAATCCACTGAGCTACCCAGCTGAGCCCCCTTTGCATTTAATGTTATCAGATGTCTATCAATTCAGTTAAAGAATTCTTTAGCAAATGCCTACTAAATGTGCAAAGTGTTGTCTTATCTTGGTGTATGGCATATGGAATATAAGAATGAAAAGCCACATACAACCCCTGAATTTGAGTTTACAATCTAAGTCTCATTTATTCTAGTGTGATTTTCATTAATATTACTAATAGTGATGTCTTTGTGTAGAACTTCTAATATAGAATATTCATAAGATCACTAATAGTGATTTAATTGTACAGTAATTCTAGCATGAAAACTCCCTAATGATGAAGGTTGACACTCATGTAATTTATATTTTTAGATAGTTGGTGTGCTGAAAAAATTTGTCACTTGTCCATAGACAGGATTCGAAGGCAGGTCTTCCTGAATCCAAGCACCTCTTTTCAAAATGTCATACTACCTCTCTTAGAGTCCAGTTGTAGGGACAAAACTTGGACACAAACAATGCTGACACAAGGTAGAATGTGTTGATTAGTATTTATTTTTTGCCTCGTTTTTGAGCAGTCTAGCCTGGCTTTTAAAGCACCAGCTATAGACCAACATCTCATATGATATACCAAGATAAAATAAAAATAGGTACATAGTTTAGACATAAAGGATAGCATTATAACTAAATTAGTGGAGCAATCAAGAAATCACTTTGCAGATCTGTGGACAGGGGAGGAGTACATGTCCAAATAAGAGATAGAGAGGCTCATAGGAAGTAAAATGGATAATTTTGATTACATAAAGTTAAGAATCTATTATTCTTTTCATCTTTTAATTTTTTTGCCTCATTTTCCAGCTGGTCAATTTTGGCTTTTAAGAAACTATTTTATTGCTTTAATTCATGTGCCTCTGTTTCCAGATGACCTATTTTGCTTTTTAAGTTTTCCTTTTCCCAATTTTCTTCAACTATTCTTATTTTTTTTTGTTATTAATTCTTTTTTAAGCTCTTCCAGAGCCTAAGTCCAATTTGCTGGATTTTGGAGGGTTTTGCTTTTTGGGTTCCTTATATGTCTTCTGTCCCATCTGTTTTTTGTTCTTTATCCAAATAGAAGGTTTCAATTGTAATTTCCTTTTTTTGCTTCTGTCATTTACTCACATTTTTTCTTCTTGTGGGCTGTACACTTATTCCTCTGTTTGCTGTATCTGTGACTTTGAACTTTTCTGCCCTGAAGGGGCTTTTTCTCTGCTCTGCTAGTTGAGCTAATCTGCCCTGAGACCAAATCTTCCCCAGCTGTTTGAAGAGGCTAAAGGTGAAGTTGTAGAGATTGAAGGTATGTAACCAGTCTGCCCTCCCCTCTGTCCTCTCTGCCAGCCACCTCCCTGCCATCTGTGATCAGAGCCCTGAGCTTCATGTGGTGGCACTAAGGTACTCCATGTGGTTGCAGTCCTTGCCCTGGAATCTCATAGCCAACCCATGTCCCACTGCAGGTCTCAGCATAGTAGGTCGGGGAGTGGTGTTGTGTCTTTCCCCTTTACCCCAGAACTCAACTTTCTCTGTGTACCTTTCAAGTTTTATCGAGTAGGAAAGTCCTGTGGCTCCGTCTTATTGTTGGGTTTGGATTTATGCCTTTTTTTGAAGAGCTTTTTTTTTTTTTATTGGTATGCAAGGATAGTCACAAAGGTTTTGGATTCTGCTGTTTCTAAGTTACCATCTTGATTCTGCCCCACATTGATAAGCATTTATTAAGTCCTTACTCTGTGCCAGTCAGGGTCACTTCTTAAGTGTTGAGAATACAAAGAAAGATAAAAATAGTCCCCTATCAGGGCAGCTAAGTGGTTCAATGGATAGAGATCCTAGCCTGCATATGGGAAGTCCTGGGTTCAAATTCGACCTCAGCCACTTCCTAGCTGTGTGATCCTAGAAAGTCACTTATTCCCAAATGCTTAGCTCTTACTACTCTTCTACCTTGGAACCAATACTTAGTATTTTTTTCTTAGAATTGATTCTTAGGCAGCAGGTAAGAGTTAAAAAAAATAGTCCTTTACTTCAATAAGCTTATAAAGGAGGAGACAAAATACAAACAGATATCTAATAAAAGATATATACAAGGTAAATAAAAGATAATCTTAGAAGGAAAGTGCTGGCATGGAAAGGCATGCAGAAGGAATTTGAGTAGAGACTAGAAGAAATCCAGGGAAGCCAGAAGGCAGAGATTAGGAGGGAAAGCGTTTCAGGCATAAGGGATAACCAGTGAAAAGTCTCAGAGCTAGCAGCTGAATTGTCATGTGAGAGAAAGAATAAGAAGTCCAGTTGTCACCATTTCATGGTGTATATAGAAGGGTGTAAAGTGTACAAAGACTGGAAAGATAGGAAAAGTCCAGGTTGCAAAGAGGTTTGAAAACCAAATGGGATAATCATAGTTGACCCTGGAAGTAATATGGAGCCACTGGAGTTTTTTGAGCTGAGGGCAAAATGGTCAAACATGTACTTTTGGAAGCTTATTTGGTATCTGAGTATAAGATGGATTGGGGCAAGGAGAGCAATCAGATAGCTATTACATTGGTCTAGGTGTGAAATGAGAAAGGCCTGCACCATTTTGGTGGTTATATTATAGGAAAAGAAGGAAGGTATGCAAGAAAAGTTGCAAAGAGATCAATTGAACATGGCAACAGATTGGAGCTGAGGCAGCAAGATTGAATGAAAAGTTGTGGATGACCTAGGGTTTGAGCCTAGAGCATGTATGCTTTAGGAGAATGATGGTGGCTTGGAGCATAATAGGGAATCAAAGAGGAGTAGAGGGCTTTGGGGGAAAGACAATGAGTTCAGGTTTGAATTTACAAGACAATCATCCAGTTTGTATCCAAAAGATAGTCCTGGGAGATTGGAGGTCAGGAGAGAGGTTAGAGTTGGGTAAATAGACCAAAAAATGATAATTATAGAGATGAGATCACCATGTGAAATAATATATAGAAGAAGAAGAGAAGAAGGCTCAGGACAGACTCTTAGTGTACATGACTAGTTAGCAAAGATCCAGCCAGGACAATTGAGAAGGAGAATCAGGAGGGGACAATGACAAGAAAACCTAGAAAAGAGAAGAAAAGTGTCAAAAGCTATAGAGTGGTCAAGAAGAATAAGGACTGAGGGAAAAAAAAACATTAGATGTGGCAATTAAGAGTTCACTGGTAACTTTGGAGAAAGTTTCATTGAATGCTGAAGTCATAATCCATAATGCAGTGTTTAGAAGAGAGAGAGAGGGTGGGAGAGAGAGAGGAAATAGAAGAGACATTGATCCTAGATAGTTTTCTCAAGTAGTTCAGCCATGGGGAAGTGGAATCAAGACAGCAGAGAAAAGGCCTGAGCCTGAGCTTTCCCAAATTTCTCCCTAAACCATTTAGAAATAACTCCTCAAAACAAATTCTGGAGCATCAGAATCCATGACAGATAAAGTTAAATAATTTTCCTGCCCAAGACCACTTAGAATGTCCCAGCATTAAAGGTCTGTGAGCACTGGGGTGAGATTGGAGCACAGTCTAGTGCAGGCGATGTTTTAGTAACATAGCATTACGCTGTGCCTCAGCAAACCAGCATCAGGACTTAGAGGCAACTAAATTGGTAGCAGCAGTTTTTGGAACTCTCAGCCCAAAAACAATAAGGGAGATGGACAACTGGTCAGAAGGAGATCACAGGGGTCCTAATGTTGGCACAGAGTGTAGAACTCTGTTGTTTTGCCCTTATACAGATTCTAGATTGTAGTCCCAGGGTAAAGAGGAGCAAAAAAACACCAAAACTTGTGCCCACAGGGGAACAGGGACCTAGTTGTAGTTCCAGGGTAAAAAAGACTGTGGTCATTCATGGAACAGAGGACAGAAAAGTAGTAAGCTTATTGACCCCCAGAACTAGCTCTGAAAACAGCTGCACAAAAAACTCTAAAGTTTGGAACAGTGTCCCCTTTACCCCATGAATAGAGCTCCACTTTAAGATAGAGGTAAAAGTCAAGAAATAGGCTGAAAAAAATGAGAAAAAACAAAACAAAACCTGACCATAAGAGGTTATCATGTTAACAGGGAAAATCAAAAGACAGACTCAGAAGACCACAAAGTTAAAACTGCTACTTCCAAAGTCTTAAAGAAAAATGAAAATTGATCTCAAGTCCAGAAAGAATTCCTAGAAGAGCTTAGAAAGTAGTTTTTTAAAAATAAGAAAAACAGGAAAAATTGGAAAAAGAAATGACAGTAATGCAAGGAAGTCATGAAAAAAGTCAATAGCTTTGTAAAAGAGGCACAAAAATACTGAAAAAAATAACATCTTAAAAAATCAGAATAGGCCAAATGGTAAAAGAGATACAAATGCTCACTGAAGAAAATAATTTCTTAAAAATTGAGCAAGTAGAAGCTAATGACTCTGTGAGAAATAAAAAAACAGAAGAAAATATGAAATTTCTCCTTGGAAAAACAACTGACCTAGAAAATAGATGTAGGAGTGACAATTTGAGAATTACTGGACTCCCTGAAAGCTATGATAAAAAAAGACATAATTTTCCAAGAAATTATCAAAGAAAACTGCTATATTCTAGAACTGGAGACTAAAATAGAAATGGAAAAAACCTTCCAATCACCTTGTGACAATGAAAAATTCTGAGATACTGGCTTCTGGGTAAGAAAATAAATTTATTTATTAGGCTAGCAATAACCAGTAAGTCAATCACTGATCTCTCTCAGTGATCACAAGTGCCAAAATCCTGCTGGATGGATTCAAAAATAGTATTCAGCTCTCCCCTGGACACCCCAAGACATTCTGGTTAATGAATAACCAATAAGGAGATAGTCCATCAAACTTTCAATTCCTCCCAACTCCTGGAGTGATTGATAATCACATGCCTGGTCCCATTCTCCCAATGTCTAGGAGAAGAAATTGAGTTCTGCCTGGTTAGGAGTGACTTTGTCTAATGTTTCTCAATGGAAGAATCATGAACTTGATTCTGCTGCTAGTAAACACACTTGGCTTAGGTTCTTATTGATCAGGCAAGATATAACACTAATCTGGTCTTTCTATCACTCTACAATGGAAGATGTTATGGGGCTGTGTTGGCAAAGATGTGGCATGCATGCCCTGGGGTGTTCGAGGGGGCTGCTCTGTTCCCCCTCTCCACCACTCCTGAGGACATTTTTTGTATGCCCTGCCCCTTTTCAAGCATTGGTCTTCCTCCCTCTGCTCTCTGGGGTGATGCCGGGGAGGTATGGAGGTGTGGAATGAGGAACGGCTCACAGGCAGCTTGAAGGTACAGTTTGGGCACACAATCTCTAAAAGATTAACCAATGCTGTTCTAGGGTTTCCCAAGGATCAAAGGAATGAGTAGGAAGGTCTAAGGAACTGATCTGAACCTCAATACCCAGAATTAGAAATAATTCAATTTATTAGAAATAAATCCTCTCAACCTCCTGAAAGAGATCCCCAAATGAAAATTCTAGGAATATTATGGCCAAGTTCCAGAGCTCCCAGGTTGGAAGAAAAAAGCAGCCCATTAAGAAACAATTCAAATACCATATCATGGAGCCTTACTCAGGATAACACAAAATATAAAACTTCTACCTTAAGGCTTGGAGGGCTAGGAATATGATATTTCAGAGGACAGAGGAGCTAGAATTACAATCAAGAATCAATTTCCCACAAAAACTGAGTATAATCTTTAATGAAAAAAAAGATATTTAATGAAACTGAGGACTTTAATAATTTTGGGGAGCAATCTGGAATTACACTCAAAGATTTATAAAATTGTATATGCCAGTAATACCACTGTTTATTTTCTGAGGTGATCAAGGAGAAAGGAAAGGTATATGTTTTAAAATATTTATAACAACTCTTTTTTGTGATGTCAAAGAACTGGAAACTGTCCATCATTTGGGGATGGGAGGGAAGGAGACAACATGGATTGTAAATGTCAGAAAACAAATACTAAAATTGCTATCAACATGTAATCTGGGAAAAAAAAATTTAAGCAGCTCTTTTTGTAGAACAAAGAGTTGGAAACTGAGAGGATCTCTCACAATTGGGAAAGAACTAAACAAGTTGTGATATATGATTGTGATGGAATACTATTGTGCTATAAAAAATGATAAGCAGGATGCCCTCAGAAAAACCTGAAAAGTCTTACATGAACTGATGCAAAGTGAAATGATCAGAACCAGGAAAATATAGTAACAGCAATATTGTATGATGATCAGCTATAAATGACATCTATATTTTTAGAAAAATAATGATCCAAGACAATTCCAAAGGATTCATGATGAAAAATGCTGTCTACCTCCCAGAGAAAGAATTGACGGAGTCCAAATGAAGAATGAAGTATACTTATATTTTTTAAAAATTTAATTTTTTAAGCATACTTTTGAAAACTGTATTTTTCTTGATATTTTTGGTATGTTTTCTTTCACAACATGACTAATAAGGAAATGTTTTATATGACTGCTTATGTAGATCCTATATCAAACTGCTTGCCTTGCAGAGAAGGGAAGGGTGGGAGGAAGGAAGATATTTTTGGAACTCAAAATTTTTTTAAATGCATTTTAAAATGTATGCTAAAATTATTTTTAGATGTAACTGAGGCTAAAAAAATAAAATATTAAAGAAGTTTAGTCACTAAAGACAGGAGAGATAGAATGATAGTGGGATGGATGGGTCAAGTGAAGGTTTTTAAAAGATTTGTAGGTAGTAGAGAAGCATTCAGTAAGGAAGAGAGAGGTGGAAAGGTAAGAAGGGGAACTATGCTGAAAAAGATGAGATAGAATGGGATTAACAGTACATGTATTGTTAGGGCTTAGTTTTGGCAAGTAAGGCCATCTCTTCAGGAGAGACAAGGATTAAGGAAGAAATAGTGGATTATGAGGTCTGAGTAATGTGAGATGAAGAGGAGGAGAGAAGAACATGCTTCTGGCAAATGACCACAATTTTTTCAGTGAAATATGAGGCAAGGTTCTCAACTGAGAGGGTAGGGGAAGGAGTATTGTGGTAAACTTTAGAATGAATGAAAAAATTTGGATAAGCTTTTGTGGTAAGTGAGACAATCAGTTAAGAACGTGTTAAAGGATTGCCTTGCATCAGTGAAGACCAAGTTGAGATTATGTAACATTGTAGTTGACCTAGTTAGCCTGGCTTCACAATTTCAAAGAAGAGATCAGGATAAAATGATGTAAGAAATTGGAGGAGGAGTAGATTACTTTTCAGCTGGAGGAATCAGCAAAAGTTTTGTGGAAAGAAGGGCACCTATATTTGACTTTGAAGTATGTCAATGGCCATAGGTGTGGAAGTAAAGAATATGTTTAGAACCTTATCAAGGTCTTTATGGTTTGTGGAAGTAGGGTAGTGTATTGGGAACAACGAGGAGTCCAATATGGTTGGAACCTGAAGAGAATAAAGAGGAGTAAAAATGAAATAGGGCTGGAATAGTAGGTTGAGCTGGATTTGGGGGAGTCTTGAATGCCAGGCTAAAGAGTTCATATTTTATCCTATGGGTAGTAGGAAGCACTGAAAATTTTTGAATCAAGGAGTGATGCCAGACCTGGGCATTAGGAAAATTACTTTTATAGCATATGAAGGAAACAGAAAGGAGAGAAACTGGAGGCAGGGAGATGAATGAATTAGAAGGCTTTTGAATAGCCTTAGAATTGAAGTGATAGAACTTTCCTCCATGTGGTTTTTAATTGGGAGGAGGACAAGTCCAGCTGCTTTTATTAACAGCTTTTACTGTCTAATAATAAAGCGAGTTTTTAAGAGTATTGATGGTGCTGTTTTGTCTTTAGTTACCCACTGGCTCAAAGCAGCCAGACGATGTGGAGGCCAGACTGGACTTAAGTGCTGGGAAACAGGGCATTTTCTAGGACAACACAAATAATTCTTTCACTCAGCAAAAAACATTTCTGGAAACCGGATCACTCAAGCTGTTTTTCTAATAGCTATTTATTTATAGTTCCTCTTCCTCAAGGATAAGAACATTCAGTAATTATATATTGTCACCACTACCACCGCACATACCAAGGAACATCAACAACTTTTGCATGGAATTTCTTTCTTAGAAGGGAAGGGTAGGTTACTTTACCCCATTCCCAATGAGTGATTAATGTTAGTTAATAACAACCAGTTCCTCTGCTTCCATTCTCTTCCTCTATAATCCATCTTATACAGCATCATATTAATCTTCCTTAAATACTTTTCAGTATATTGTCTCTTAATTCAGAAATCCCTCTTTTCAATAGGACAGTCTAAACTCATTATCTTAACATTCAATATGGCATAAAATCCTTTTGAGAATATAAAATGAATGAATGAATGATTGCAAAAGTAGTTATGAAGTATTTCCTATGTGTCAGGTAAGGGAAGCTAGTCAGGGCAGCTAAGTGGCACAGATGAGTCAGGAAAACTCATCTTTCTGAGTTCAAATCCAGCCTCAGTCACTTACTAACTGTGTGATTCTAGGGAAGCCACGTAACCCTGTTTGTCAGTTCTTCAACTGTAAAATGCACTGGAAAAGAAAATGGCAAACCACTTTTGCATCTTTGCCAAGAAAATCTTAAATGGGGTCACAAAGAATTGGACAGCTACTGAGCAATATGTCAAATACTGTGATAAGTACTGAGAATACAAATACAAAAGTAAGATAGTCTTTGCCCTTAAGGAGCTTGCACTCTCTTACTAAGGGACTCTTCTCCTGGGTACCACTTCCCTATATATGTAGGTTCCCCCCCCCACCCCAATTTTCAGGGAGTGGTGAGCAGGGAAGGGTTTTGGTCTGAGTCGTAGGGAGGGAAAGTTGATACATGAGGCAATCAATTGTCTTTTTTCCTTTTCCGAAAGAACTGATAGTATAATTAGAAGCTGGCTAATGGAACCTCATCTTCCAATCATGTATAGCATGTTTTGCAGGCTATCAACCCACGTGGAAGAGGCTGGAGGACTGGAGGGAAGCCTGCTTCTATAAAGGCATGGTCACATGGAAAGAAAAGGTTCTGTTCCCCCATTTAGATCATACACAGGTGTTCTGATTGTTTCTAGTCCCCTTATCAGGTGAAGAAGAGGAGCTTTTCGATTGGTTGCTAAGTTAGAGCTGAGAAGGCTTACAAAAGGCTTACTGACTGCTGAAGGCATTTTCTTTTCTTTCCTGTCTGGCTATATCTGAGTGAGAGAGGCATGCTGTCATCTTCTGCAGGAGGAGAGGTCTTGGACCACCCCCCTCACGGGGGTCCATATATGCTCCATGAATGCAGGCTTCTTTTATTTGGCTTTTTGCATTTGTCCTCTCCAGATTTTTGGTTCAAAAGAGATGCTGCCCTTAATGGGTACAAAGTTGAACTTAAAAAATAGATTGAAGCCTGCAGGCACTAGTAATCTGGGACTGCTCTATGTTCCAAAGAGCTTGACTCCTGGGGTGAGCAATCTTCTTTTGAAGAAGAAATACATTTTATAGCTAAGGCTCTGAGAATAGACAGACCCTCAACATGGAAAGAAAAGCCACTAAAGCTTTTTTCCCCCCTGAGTTTGTTCACTGAGAATAAAAGGTGTGAGTCCCTAGCCTTTATTTAAACAGCTATGGCAATAAATCTCTGGGCTTTCACTGAAGAATAGGTGACAGAGTTCATTCTTCCTCTTAAGGGGAAGTCATATTGCCTTAGATAAAGATTCACAACCTCCTGCCCAGAGGAGCCACAGCAGGTAGCAGTAAGGGGACCAGAAGAGAAGCAATGTCCACAAGAGAAAATATATCATGCACATATCCCCAGTACAGACCATTTGTCCATCTAAGACTGTCTTTTATATGTGATGAGTGGGGAGCAATGGGACAATATCTCCAGAAGGATTCTAAGTTCTTTTACATGCATGTACCTTGATCATGTGTTGGTACTCCTTATATGTATACCACTACTCCACACATGTTCTCTGGCCACATGTCCTCTGTGTGCCCTTTCCATGGCTTCCATTATTCCATGTGTTCCCCTTACATGTTTCCATTCTTCACAGAGATGGTATGTGTAATCTGTGGACAGTATGGGAGAAAACACTTTTTTGCTCATTTTCTAACTATGCTATTTAATGAAATACTTTTGCTTTGAATTAATAGCATCTTTTGACTGTCTAGAAAAAATTAATACATTGCTAGGGACTTGTGATCCATGACTTAGAATAGGTGTAGAACTATAAAGTGCATTAAACCTTGACTGGAGTGTTCGTGTGTGAATTGGGGCACAGAAAGCTTTCCCCCCAAGTGGATAAATTTATGCCCATTTTCAATTGTTTATTGATTGAAAGTTTATAGTGAAAAGGGTTCTAACTATGGAATCAGAAAACCTGGGTTTGGATCTGGATTCTAACACTTACTATCTATGTAGTTTTGAGAAAGTCACTTAATCTCTTAAAACATTAGTGTTCTTATCTCTTAAAATAAGGAGTTTGGCAGAAAATTGGCAAAGATGACAAAAAAGTAGAGTCAATATTGAAGAGCCTGTAGGAAGAAAACAGGCACATGAATATACTATTGGTGGAGCCATGAACTGGTCCAACTGTTCTGGAAAGCAATTTTCTATTATATGAGAACAGTTATTACATTATTCCTAACCTTTGACCCAAAGATTGACTATTGGGCATATGCTTCAAGAGGTGCCTCAAATCTCCATGGTGTACTAAAATAGTCATAGTAGTATTTCTTGTGGTAATAGAAAACTAAACAGAAATGCTCATGTGCTTTGATTGAGGAGTGCTTGAACAAATTGTGATGTATGAATGTAACAGAACATATTTGTGTCATAATAAATAATGGTTATAAGGATTTTAGTTGTGGGAAGATTTGTATGAAATGAGACATAGTAAAAGGGGCAGAATCAGTAGAACAATATAGACTATGATGAGGATAATATAAAGAAAAAGGACATGATAATAATATAAATTATAATCTGAGTGATTATAGTGATTGGTTTTCTTATGTGATTCCTTCCTTTTATTGGAGAGGTTGGGAGGTCTATAGGGACCGAATGTTATCAGATAGTCTCTGTGTTGGTTGGTTTGGTGAAATGATTTTTTTTTTTAGGAGGAGAGTTCTCATTGGACAGGATAACTATGATGTCAAACCAAAAGGCATTAATAATCTTTTTTTTTTTTTGACCCTTAACTTCTGTGTATTGGCTCATAGGTGGAAGAGTGGTAGGGATGGGCAATGGGGGTCAAGTGACTTGCCCAGGGTCACACAGCTGGGAAGTGTCTGAGGCCAGATTTGAACCTAGGACCTCCTGTCTCTAGGCCTGACTCTCAATCCACTGAGCTACCCAGCTGCCCCCAAACTTTTAAAATAATAAAGCAAGAGGAAGGAAGTTGGACTAGATGGTCTCAGATCCCTACCAGCTCTAAATCTATGATTCTGCAATCAATAATAAAGTACATCAAAATCCATGATCTTACTCAAGTAACCTTAAAAAAAATAACCTTTTTGAAGTGTGAGTGTGAATCCTCCACCCCCTTTTATGATTATAATAGTATTAGCCTTTGTGATTATAACACAAATAATATAGTTTGCTTTGTATGAATTTTAAACAAAATACAGTTCAAGGGTGATATCAAATTTTGCTGACAAGCATTTTGACCTTAAGCCTAAAACCCAAAAGTTTCAACCAAGCCCACCACACTCTGTTGCAAAATCACAAGATAGGAGGCTGCTCTCAGGTCCAAATGTATCTTGGGAGCACATGTCAGTCATAAATGTCATCCATCTAACTGCTGACTCCTAGTTGTCAGTGGAAAAAAAAATTAGATCCTAACCCTTTACTGAAAAGGTTTTGGAAAGGTCAGTGATAATAATAGATATAAAGTTACCACCCATAGTGATAATTTTTTTTTATACTTTCTAGTTTATTCAGCACTTGTGCGATTTGTTCATGTGAAAAACTCTGTATTTGGTCTGTCTTTTGTGACAGGATTTTATGATAGTTGTCAGATTTCTATGTATAAAAAAGAAAGACTACCTCCTGAGGCTCAGGGTCTCTGGCTTGATCCTGACCAGAGTCCGGCTTTATTGTGAGACTGGCCACCTCTTAATAAATTTATTGTTCAGCTTGGAGACTGTATTGGTGTGATAAATTTTCAGTACTGAAGTCAGTGGTGATCATTGTCTTCAATTTAAAGAGGAAGAAATTGTGACTTAGGGAGGTAAAGTGATTTTCTCAAGGTTATGCAACTAGTGAGTGGGAGAAGTGTTAGTTGCTTAGTTAAAAGCAAAGCAGCCAAGTGCGAGCACTTCTGGGCTGCAACCCAAACAGGGCAGTGCCCCGAGACAGAGTCTAATCTTGGATTAAAGAGGGAGAAAAAGGACTGTAATTTTATGTTTAAAAATAAAACCAGTAGCTAAACTATTTATAGGTAAAGGCAGCCTTCTGGCAGTATAGGAAGCCTTAATCAGAAATTTAGCTTTTGTGGTCACTTAGCAAAGAGTACCAAGGAACACGTTACATGTGTCAGAACACAGAGAAATATTCTCCCCTCCAAAAATATCCATATAGTAAGGAACAAGAGGCATAAAACCTGCAAATTGCTAGAAGTTCTAGTTTTGGCTGGCTGCTTAGGTGGAGAGGTGGGTAGAGTGCTGGGACTGAAGTCAGGAAGACTCATCTCCCTGGGTGCAAATCTGGTCTTAGATACTTACTACCTGTGGGGCCCTAGACAAGTCATTTAATCCTCTTTGCCTCAGTTTCCTCATCTGTAAAATGAGCTACAGAAGGAAATGGCAAACTATTGCAGTATCTTTGCCAAGAAAACTCCAAATGAGGTCATGAAGAGTTGGACACCAATAAAATGACTGGACAAATCTCAAATCTCAATTTCTAGAGCTGTAATTGGACCAGGGTAAACAGAGCTACAAAAGAACATGCTAACATCCAGGAGGATATACATCCTCCTTGGGGATATGCTAGTTCTCTTTAAGAGGGGTGAGCTTTTCCCCTATGGTAGCAATCATCTCCCCTAATAGTACTCTGTTGTCCTGTGCTGCTGTGGCTATAATTACCCTCCAGACTGCTACACTCAAGGTCCTAATACTATGGATGTTCTCCTAGGGCTTACTTTTGTTATTCAATCATTTCAGTCACTCCTAACTCTTTATGACTCCATTTGGGGTTTTCTTGGCAAAGATCCTGGAGTGGTTTGCCATTTCTTCTTTCTCCAGCTCATTTTACAGATGAGGAAACTGAGGTAAAGAGGGTCAGATTTGAACTCAGGAGGATGAGTCTTCTTGACTCCAGGCCTGACACTCTATTCACTGTACCAACTAGCCATTCAGGATTAGCCCTCTTAGGGGGAAAGGTTGTCCTTTCTGCTCATTGACCTAGGGATCTCATTATTAGGATTAAGCCCTATGGGCTTTATTGAGAAGGTAAAAAGTTGTGTATGTATAAACATATTAATGGAAGCTTTGTAATGACAAAATAAGTGGAAATAACACAAATGGAATGATTGGGAGAAATAACTCAATTGAATGTGATATTGAATGTAATGTATTGTATTGTTATAAGAAATGACAAATATTGGAAATATAAAAAAATAAGGGAAGTATTTGAAGAGATAAAAAGAGAAGAAAAGAGAATAATACATATTTTGATTACACTAAAAAAAAGCCACAAAATCAAGAGAAGAAAGTATCAAACTAAAACAAATCCAAAGGGAACTCAAAAGCAGAAGATGTTTACATGAACACATACACACATATATAATTTATGCATTTTGAACAAATTGTGAACAATTTGGAGTTTGTGGTTTTGCACATAATTTTTATGCATTTTGTTTATTTATTTAAATGATTTTGTTGTTGATGGTTGTTATTAAGTATATAATTTTAAAAAGTGAAAAAAATATTGTCCTTTCTGAAAAATAGCTTGTACCTTCTCTTGGCATATTTATATTTATAGTCAAATTGTGCTATCTGTGCTATCACCATCCCATCAACTATTTTTGCCTCAAGTGTATATTATCCGAATTCTGAATACCTACACTCAGGTTTTCTCCCAGGGAGTCAAAGAAAGGATGAACCAGGAGGGATGGATCTCCTTTAATAAAGGTGGACTCTAGGGGCAGCTGGGTAGCTCAGTGGATTGAGAGTCAGGCCTAGAGACAGGAGGTCCTAGGTTCAAATCTGGCCTCAGACACTTCCTAGCTGTGTGACCCTGGGCAAGTCACTTGACCCCCATTGCCTACCCTTACGGGGTAAGAGTTTAAAAAAAAAATAAAGGTGGACTCTGAGGCAATTGTTAGTGGAATGAGTTAGCCCCTTCTCCCCATCTTGGTCTGGCTCACCTATCCCATCCAGCTTTAATTTCTACATACTCACTCTCCACTAGACCCCATACTCCCTCTCTCCTGCAACATACTAGGCTCAATCCTGACTCCATGGTGCCCTATTAAAAAGACATGTTATTGTTATTGTTTTTCAATCCTTTTCAGTCATGTCTGATTCTTTATTGGATAGGATATATCTATAAATAACTTGATATTAAACCAAAAGGCATTAATAAAAGTTATTTTTAAAATAATAAAATAAGAGGAAAGTAGTTGGACTAGATGGGCTCTGAGATCCCTGCCAGCTCTAAATCTGATTCTATGATCACTAATTTGGGGTTTTCTTGGCAAAGATTTGGAGTGGGTTACCATTTCCTTCTCTAGCTTATTTTACATATGAGGAACTGAGGTAAATGGGATTAAATGATTTGCCCAGAGTCATATGGATAAGTGCCTGAGGGAAATTTGAATCAGGCACTCTATCCACTGCACAATGTTTAATTCACTCCTTCTACTGACATTTACTTAAAATACATTTTGTATTTAATTGCGCATTTGTTGAATTCTGCCCTTCTCCCCACTTGCCCTCTCCCCAGGTAAGCTCCTTGAGGATAGGGACTTTTCATTTTTCTTTTTTCTCCCAGTGACTTAACACTGTGCCTGGTTCATAGGAGGTGATTAAATGCTTGTCAATTGATTGCCATGATCTATCTACCTACCTACTTATCTATCTATCTATCTATCTATCTATCTATCTATCTATCTATCTATCTATCTACCTACCTATCTACCTACCTACTTATCTATCTATCTGTCTGTCTGTCTGTCTGTCTGTCTGTCTGTCTGTCTGTCTATAGTAGGTACTATTTATATACGTATTTGATTAATTGAATCAACGAATAGTAATGATTTCTCTTCTTCACCTCTGTCTCTAAATCCTTCTCTCAGAATCATAGAATCTAATGATTAAAAGGCCATCTAACCCAATTCATCTGACAAATAAATCATTTTACAATGTATCCAGCCTTGGGCATCCAGCCTTCCCTTGAAAAAGACCTCTTGTGAGGGAAAACCCACAAACTCCTATGCAACTGTAACTTTTCTTTACGTGGAGATGTCTCTTGCTTCTCTGGTCCATTCTGATTAGTTCTGCTTTTTGGAGCCTTGTAGAACAAGTCTAATTCTTCTTTTACGTGACGGTCCTTCAAAATACTTGAAGGAAATCAATCAGTATTTATTAAGTGCCTACTATGTGCCAGGTACTGTGCTAAGCACCAGATAACTCTTGTGCTCCTCCTTCAGTGGGGTCCTATGCTTTGGACACTATGCTTCTCTTAAAAGAGTTCAAGATCACATTAATTTTCTCATTTGCCACATCATTTCATGCTGAGAGCTCATGCAGCCACTAAAATCTCCAGATCTTTTTTTTCACATCAACTATTGTCTCAATGCAATCATATAGCTGTATCTTTCTTATTCTCTCTTTCCTCCCTTTTCTTCTTTTTATCCCTCTTCTTCCTTACTGATTTCCTTTTTCTATTTTATTCTCTGCCCCCGTTTCCCGTCTTCCTCTTCTCTTCTCTTCTCCTTTTTTTTTTTTTAATAGTTGATGCTTTTTATTAACACATATACATTTACTTGTCTTCTGGCTTGTTGAAGCAGTGGGTTAGACAACACTTGCCACAATAATGTCTGTCAAAATGGCTAGCCATAAAGACCCCAGCACCACATTCATCAGAAGGACACTCTGGTCTAAGGCGGCTAATCTTGCCATTCTCATCAACCTTATAGTACTTCAGAACAGCAAGCTTAACCTTCTTTCTCTTATGCTTGTTCTTTTTGGGAGTGGTGTAAGACTTCTTCTTTCTCTTCTTGGCACCACCCCGAAACCTCAGAACAAGATGAAGGGTTGACTCCTTCTGAATGTTGTAGTTAGATAAAGTACGCCCATCTTCCAACTGCTTGCCAGCAAAAATCAGTCTTTGTTGGTCGGGAGGAATACTTTCCTTATCTTGTATCTTGACCTTGACATTTTCAATAGTATCAGACAGTTCGACCTCAAGAGTGATGGTCTTCCCCGTCAAAGTCTTCATGAAAATCTGCATCGTGATACTGGGTCCACCCATTGATGGCGGATCCGAAAGAAAGACCGCCCCGCCAACTCACGGGGTTTCCTCTCTTCTCTTCTCCTTTTGCCACTTCTTTCTATTCTGGTATCCTCTCCCCGAGTCACTTCTCCCCTGAGTTCCTTTGTGGGGTAGTGCCTAGGGCATTAGCCTTGAAGTAAGGAAGACCCAAATTCAGTTCCTCCTCAGGCACTGTTAGGTCTGAGCACACACTATGACTTATGATCCTGAGCAAATCAGTCTCTCTCCATATTTCTGTTTCTCCATTGACAGGGTCAGATATTATGTCTTTTAGGGTTTTATTGCAGGTTTACATCTATGATCCTTTATATGACCCCAGGAATAGGAAAGAGGAAGCAAGAAGCTAATCCCAGGCCATGAAAGTAAGCAATAGTCCAACCTCTTTCCTGATGTCTCAGATAGCAGTTGGGAAAGGATGGTGGGATGGGGAGGCATCTCTCTCTATGGATAAGGATCTGAGTTTGCTGAACTTTCAATGCTGGCAGTACTGGGGGCTCCTCTAGAGTGATGCAACTGGAAAGAGGAATGATGGTACCCTATGGGATGTGGCCCAGTATGTCCTCTGGCTTCCACCAGATGGCACCCCAGGCTAGAGTTTGTACCTGTGAATATAGGTTCAGCCCCATACCCTGACAGCTTCCGGGAAAGCTGGGAAGTTTCTGTGCTTTGGAAATGTGGTGGCGTTAATCTCTGGCTGGGTCCTAACGGGATTTGGGGACGATTGCTCTCCTGACAGTCCCAAGGTCACACACAGATGCTTCAGAGCTGTGGATATGTACTCCCATCAGGCAAAGGGCTCAATGAGTTCTTCTGTAAAAATACCAAGTCTCTGTAAACCCTGGAAAGTATGACCTTGATCTGCCCGAAGTCAATTGTCTCTCTTTCCTGCTGGGCTTTTCCTAGAAGAAGGTTACAAACGCACACTGGGCTTGTTTGAACACTGCACCCTTCCCCCTCTGCCAGACATTTTTCAAAGGCAGCTGAATATTTTCCTCCCAATTCCTCAAAGTCAAAGCCATTTTAATTCACTTTATGAATAATAATAATGATGATGATGAAACATGAAGCATTCAGTTGTTTGTTTCATTTATCATTCGTTTATTAAACATTTATTTAGTGCCTGAAATGTATAGAACTTTAGGCTAGGCATTGGGGGAGATGGATGAGAAAGAAAGTCTTTTTTTGTGTGTGTGTGATTTGAAAATCATTTATTTATTTATTTAAGGATATTTTTCCATGGCTACATGATACATGTTTTTTCCCTCCCTCTCCCCTCCCATAGCCAATGAGCAGTTCCACTGGGTTTTGCATGTGTCATTGATCAAGACCTATTTCCATATTATTGATACTTGCACTAGGGTGATCGTTAGAGTCTACATCCCCAATCATATCCCCATCAACCCATGTGATCAGGTAGTTGTTTTTCTTCTGTGCTTCTACTCCCACAGTTCTTTCTCTGGATGTGGATAGCGTTCTTTCTCATAAGTCCCTCAGAAATGTCCTGGATTATTGCATTGCTGCTAGCAGAGAAGTCCATTACATTCAATTGTGCCACAGTGTATCTGTCTCTGTGTATAACATTCTTCTGGTTCTGTTCCTTTCACTCTGCATCAATTCCTGGAGGTCATTCCAGTTCACATGGAATTCCTCCAGTTCATTATTCCTTTCAGCACAATAGTATTCCATCACCAACAGATACCACAATTTGTTCAGCCATTCCCCAATCAAAGGGCATCCCCTCATTTCCCAATTTTTTGCTACCACAAAGAACATGGTTATAAATATTTTTGTACAAGTCTGAGAAAGAAAGTCTTAACATGACACTTGCTTTTGTGGAATTCATAGTCTAGCATAGTGGTGGGGGCAAAACACATACAGAAATAATTAATACATAAAACCGCATCATAAATATATTAGAGAGCTGAAAACAAAATGCTGTGTAAAGTCTGAGGGGGACAGTTCTTACTGGGCTGGGAGAGAGAGGAGAGGCAATGAAGGCTATCTGGAGGAGGTAGAATTAAAGAAGACTGGGTTCAATAGAAGGAGGAGGGCAATATATTTATTGATTGATTGATTGAACCCTTATCTTCTGTCATAGAGTCAATATTAAGTATTGTTTCCAAGACAGAAGAGCAATAAAGACTAGGCAATTGGGGAAAAATGACTTCCCCAGGATCACACAGGTAGAAAGTATCTGAAGTCAGATTTGAACCTGGAATCTCCTTTCTCCACACCTGGTTTTCTATCCACTTAGCCACCTAGCTGCCCTGGCATTACATTTATGTAGGAAAACACAGAATAAGTAAAAGTTGTGTTGGTTTTGTGTGTGCGTGTGAAGGGTAGTAAAAGGCATGATATAGGGTAGAATTTGAGCTAAGTTTTGAAAGAAGTTATAAGGCAAAGAGAGCAGAAGTGAGAAATCCTATTATTTGGTTATTACAATGAGTCTAGGTACTGGTAAGGGGGTTCTGTATTATATGGCTGCTAGAATAGAGAACAGATTGATGTGAGAGATATTCTGGAGGTGGAATTGACAGAACCAGTACCTAACTGACTCCTCTCTTCCTCCCCTCTCATATCCAAAGATAACCACAGAATGTTAAACTTGGGAGACAGAGTAATCAGTGAAGTCAGAAGAGAAAGTTTTGGGGAAAGAAAATAGCCTTAGCTGTTTGTCAAATCTGAGATGCTAGTGAGGCATCTGGATACTTGGTCTTGTAGACAATGGCTGATGCGTTTGGAGTTCAGGAGACAGCCAGTGTTTGGAGATGCACATTTATGTAGGAGTTCTCTGTATAGAGAAGCGAGATGTAGCTGTGGGAATGGGGGGGGGGAGGGAAGAGAGAGAGAGAGAGA
>NC_058131.1:431080366-431146287 GCF_016433145.1 Gracilinanus agilis | reverse complement strand
CACATACAGAAATAATTAATACATAAAACCGCATCATAAATATATTAGAGAGCTGAAAACAAAATGCTGTGTAAAGTCTGAGGGGGACAGTTCTTACTGGGCTGGGAGAGAGAGGAGAGGCAATGAAGGCTATCTGGAGGAGGTAGAATTAAAGAAGACTGGGTTCAATAGAAGGAGGAGGGCAATATATTTATTGATTGATTGATTGAACCCTTATCTTCTGTCATAGAGTCAATATTAAGTATTGTTTCCAAGACAGAAGAGCAATAAAGACTAGGCAATTGGGGAAAAATGACTTCCCCAGGATCACACAGGTAGAAAGTATCTGAAGTCAGATTTGAACCTGGAATCTCCTTTCTCCACACCTGGTTTTCTATCCACTTAGCCACCTAGCTGCCCTGGCATTACATTTATGTAGGAAAACACAGAATAAGTAAAAGTTGTGTTGGTTTTGTGTGTGCGTGTGAAGGGTAGTAAAAGGCATGATATAGGGTAGAATTTGAGCTAAGTTTTGAAAGAAGTTATAAGGCAAAGAGAGCAGAAGTGAGAAATCCTATTATTTGGTTATTACAATGAGTCTAGGTACTGGTAAGGGGGTTCTGTATTATATGGCTGCTAGAATAGAGAACAGATTGATGTGAGAGATATTCTGGAGGTGGAATTGACAGAACCAGTACCTAACTGACTCCTCTCTTCCTCCCCTCTCATATCCAAAGATAACCACAGAATGTTAAACTTGGGAGACAGAGTAATCAGTGAAGTCAGAAGAGAAAGTTTTGGGGAAAGAAAATAGCCTTAGCTGTTTGTCAAATCTGAGATGCTAGTGAGGCATCTGGATACTTGGTCTTGTAGACAATGGCTGATGCGTTTGGAGTTCAGGAGACAGCCAGTGTTTGGAGATGCACATTTATGTAGGAGTTCTCTGTATAGAGAAGCGAGATGTAGCTGTGGGAATGGGGGGGGGGAGGGAAGAGAGAGAGAGAGAGAGAGAGAGAGAGAGAGAGAGAGAGAGAGAGAGAGAGAGAGAGAGAGAATGGAACAGAGCTTAAGAGAACACTCAATTTGAGGGGTCAGAAGTGAGTCAGTGGAGACAGTGAATGAGTGGTGGTGGTGAGTCAGATAAAAGGACCATCAGCAGAGGGTGGTGTCTTTCTTGTAGCCCCTAGTAGTGAGAGTATGCCCCAGAAAATCAAAGCCATGGTCTGGCCTGAAGCACTCCTCACAAGAGGCCCCCAAATCCCTCTTTTCCACCCCTCCCTGCTGTATGTGGACAACAACTGGCTGTCCTTGTTCTATCCACTGAAGCAAACATTTCCCTGAGAATCTGGACTAGATGGTTACATATTTACCTGTGATTTATTATCCTATAGAAAACTATGCTAAAAGCCGCTGAGGTCATCTAAATCCACTGTCTCCATTTTGTAAATCATTACTAATCATCTTCCCTGCAAAAGGCTTATCTAATCCCTTAGCCTATGTCATTTTCCCTATAAGGTGTGAACCCCAAATCATTAAATTTTGTCACTGAGCATCATGAGGACCTTTGAGTCTTGTCTGTAAGTCTGTCTTTTGATCCTCCTGATCCCAACCCCATTTCTCTTATCCTGATCCTCTACCCACAAATAACTTGACTTTGTCTTTTTAGGAGGTCTGACAGTGTCTTTTTAGGAGGTAGCAGGAGAAAGGAGATAGTAGGAGGGTCATCAGCTTCAAATGCTATAAAGAATTCAAAGAGAAGGAAGCCTGGAAGTATACTAGGGGCATGGGGAAGGTTCTCAATGGTAGGAACTTAAAGCTCTGTTAGAAGATGGAAATCATTGCCCTGCCCCAACTGGGCTGGACTTGGAGCAGAATCCAGGAGAGTCTAGGCAAACTCCTTAAACATGAGTCTTTAATTCTTAGTTCCGTGTGCAACCTTTTGATCCTGAGACTAGGAACCATTTACAACCCTAAGATTAAAGCTAGAGGGGTCAAGTCCCAATACAACCTGTTTTACCAGCTGAGAATGAATCTTCTTTTTGAAGGAGATTTTTTTTTTTAATTGCAAAGGTGACAGGTAAGAATACTCTGTTGTTGTAATGGAAAAGGAGTCTGGGATAGATGTTGATAGTTAACGAAAGATGTTCCTATCCCAGTTAGCTTCCTTCTCCAAAGGAAGAAAATCACAGAGCCCCTGCTGAGGCGAACTATGAAGTTGACTGTATCGTGGGACTATAGATTGAGAATTAGGAGGAAGCTTAGAGGTCTTGTCACCCAACTCTTGGTTTGACTCATGAGGAAACTATGGCCCAGAGAACTTGCCTATGTTAAAAAAGTGAAGAGGTCACAGAACTGGAATTTGAATCTAGGTCCCCTGACTTCAGAGCCAGGACTCATTCCACTATATAACACTGCTTCTCTGGCCAGTTTCCAGCCTGTTTCTTTTTAACCAGTCCTCCCTCCTCCATATAAAGCTGAGAAGAGGAATAAATGTGCTTGCCCAGCAGAGTCTCACCAGCATGCACACACTCCCAAAGCCATTAAACATTACTTTCCTTATTAAATATTATTCCCCTCTTTGGTCCAACCAAACTGGTCTTCTTATTGTTCCTCATAACATTTTGTCTCCCATGTTAGTAATACACCTCCTCCCCATTTCTGCCACATAGAATTCCTGCTCAAATTCTGTCTTCTACATGAGATACCTTCCCCCCAATTCTCAAACTGCTGAGGCCTTTCCCCTCAAAAAAAATTACATTTGATTTATAGTGTATATATTTATATAGAGAGAGCTAAATCATACAGTGGATAGAGCTCTGAGACTGGAGTCAGGAAGACCTGAGTGCAAATTCTGTCTCAGGCATTTAACTAGCTGTGTGACTCTGAACAGGTCATTTAATCTCTGTCTATCTCAGTTTCTTCTACAGTGAAATATGGATAATCATAGCATCTACCTCTCAGGGTTGTTGTGAGGATCAGACAAGATAATCTTTGTCAAGTGCTTAGCACAATGCCTGACACAAAGTAAGTGCATTTAATTAATCCTTCCTTCCTTTCTTCTTGCCCTAGTCTCCTACTTCATGCTGTGTGGCTTTCCCTCATAAGTCATTTATCAAATGAAAAGATCTTTTTCTTTCAGTATGGGCAACTAGGTGGTGCAGTGGAGGGAGTTCACTGGAGTCAAGAAGACTACTTCCTAAGTTCAAATCTGACCTCAGACACTAGCTGCTCAATCTTGGGCAAATCACTTAACCATGTTTGCCTTAGTTTTAACTGTAAAAAGAGCTGGAGAAGAAAATGGCAAACCACTCCAGTGTCTTTGCCAAGAAAACCCCAAATGGGGTCACAAAGAATCAGAGATAACTGAAACGACTGAACAACAAATGCTTTCAGTATTAACTGGCTTCTCTAATTCTTCTGTGAATCTCCTTTAAATCCTAGCACTGGACCACATTAGGAGATCATTCTACTTTTGGACAGGTTTGTTAGGGAGAGTTTTCTATTAAGATGCCTTTTTGTAGCCTGGTAGCTGCCATGAGGAGTTCTGCTCCCCTGGGCCTAAGCAGAGCAAGCTCAATCCCTCTTTCACATGACAGCCCTTCAAATACCTGAAGACAGTGATTAAGGCTCTCTTCAGCCCTGAATCTTCTCCTGATACCCCTGGGAGAAGGAGCACTTTCAAGCCCTTACAACTCAGGAAAAGGGAGTTTATCAGTAATATCCTTCTCTGACAGGGGAACCAGAGCAGTCTAAGTATTCAATAGCAAAGCTCATTAGCTATCAAATGGAAAAGTGCTTAGAGAGTAATAGGAGGTCATAAGTATCCCTGATTTGAAGTTGGAAGGGACTTGAAGTAATTTAGTCCAATCCTTTTATTTCAGGGAAGAGGAAACTGAGCTAGTGGTTCTCAAAGGGTGGCCTTGAGGGTCCCTGAAATCCTTTCAGACAGTATGTAAGCTTTAAAAGTATTTTCATAACAATGCTAAGATGCTTTAATTTCTATTGTGGTAAATATCAATAGCTATAACCCACATAAACAAAAGTTCTTTAGGGAAGGTCCTCAATAATTTTTAGGCATGTAGAGGTCCATAAATGCAAAAGGTTGAGAACCACTGGTTTGGAAAAATGACAATTATCAGTGAAATATCTGAAGAACATATTATCAAAGGAAGAAATACATGTGACCAAGATCCATATAAGAAAAATTTTCCAAAGCATAAACTCTCAAGTTGGGTCTCTAGAATGTGGTTAATAACATCTCCCCATCAGGATTTGAGAGTACCCCTGAAGGGTAATGGTATGTGATCATCCAGATGTTTAAAGTGTTAGCTACGAACATTCTTACTATCACTTTGTTCTTCTGGGTATGGCATAGCCAGTGGATATGACAACATCTCAGCTTCCAGGTCAATCCCCTGCTGGACTGGTTCAAGCAGTTTCTTCCTTGGTTGCTGAATCTCCTGTGGTTTTTCTGACCTTTGGAAGTATACAAAGTTGAAGCCTGGTCTATTCATTTAAAAAAAGAAAAAACCAAACCCTAACTTTCTGTCTTAGTAGCAATTCTTTTTTTTTTTCTTAAACCCTTATCTTGTGTCTTAGAATCAATACTGTGTATTGATTTCAAGGCAGAAGAGTGGTTAGGGTTGAGGTAATGGGGGTCAAGTGACTTGCCCAGGATAACACAGCTGGAAAGTGTCTGAGGTCAGATTTACACCCAGGTCCTCTGGATCTAAGCTTGGGACTCTACACTTTACTACTTAGCTATCTGTGGTTCATTCTATCTTGATACTCATTTATGTAAGATCTACAAAGAACAAAGAGACAAACAGAAGCACTATATATACATTCATGGATACTTGTCAGCTCAAGAGGGGGAGAATGGGGTGTCTCTTTCTCTCTCTCTCTGTCTCTCTCTCTGTCTCTCTTTCTCTCTCTCTCTCTATCTCGCTCTCTCTCTGTATTCAGAGGCTTATATCATTTCTTCTCTTAATTGCCACCAGGAAAGAGAACTCAAATTTTCCCCCTACTATCTTTTGTATGACATCTCAGTTTTGGCTGAACAGCTAATAAAAAGACTTTTCTTCACCATGAATTAAGTGGCCAGGAAAGTTACTTAATGCCTGCATATACTCTGAACTGGGGGCAGGGACCCTCTGTTACACATCAACATTCCTTTATTGAAACAAGCTCACCACATCCTACTATTTAGGAGTTGGCAGTAGGAGACTTCCCTGTGTATGCTCTGTGGACTGGATCCTACACTGGCCAACCTCCCTGTTACAATGTTAGTTAGGAAAATGAAAATTAAAACAGTTTCTACTTTTCACCTACCATATTGGCAAAAATGACCAAAAAAAATTCCAGTTGTTGGAGGGAAGTCAAATACACATCGTTGGAATAGAATATTATTACATTTTAAGAAATGATAAAAGAATTGGTTTCAGAGAAACTTGGGAACTGATGCGAAGTGAAGTGAGCAAAACCAGGAGAACAATTAAACATTTTATTTTATTTATTTATTTTAAAATTTTTATATTTAAATATTTTTACATGTTTACATGATTCATTTTCTTTCCCTCCCCTCTCCCAGAGCTGACGAGCAATTCCACTGGGTTGTACAAATGTTATCACTTGATGCCTATTTCCATATTATTCATTTTTTAGAGAGAACGATTTTTTAAAAGCCTAAACCCCAAATCACATACCCATGTATACATGTCATATGTTTTGCTTTTGTATTTCTACTCCCATAATTCTTTCTCTCGATGTGGTTAGCATTCTTTCCTATAAGTCCTTCAGGAGTGTCCTGGCTTGTTGCATTGCTACTAGTAGCAAAGTCCATTACATTGGATTGTTCTACAATGTTTTACTGTCTGTGTACAATGTTTAGGAGAACCATTTAAAAAATAACAAATTTGTAAAAAATTTTTTGAAAGATTTGAGAATTCTGATCAATGCAATGAATGACATGATAAAAGTGTGGATTTGTTTAGCTTGACTATACTTATTTGATACCAGAATTGTATTATTTTTGTTTTGTTTTTTCATTCGGGCTGGGGGGCAGAGGAGAGGGAGAAGACAACTAATGATAGTGCTTCCCATTAAAAAAGGAAAAAAAAAGACCACTTAAGAATTTTAAGTATCAGATCCAAGACAGAAGAGCTAAGCAATGGGGTTAAGTGACTTGTCCAGGGTCACACAGCTAGGAAGTGTCTAAGGCCAGATATGAACTCAGAGCCTTTGGTCTCCAAACCTAGGAAGCATTTGTTTTTACATGCACAGATGAGAATAGAAAGAAGTTCAGAAAGGAAAGGAGATAAACAAGATTGCTTTGAAAGTAACATATTGAATTTATTATATGTTTAGAAGCATGATCTTTGCAGTGACCAGCCACAATTCTGGAGGACTGATAATGAATCATGCTAGCCACCTCCTGTAAGATGGATGCAGAAAAATGCGGAATAAGACATATTTGCAGACAGAGCCAATTTGGGCATTTATTTTGCTTCTCTGTGCATATTTGCTTAAAGGGTTTTGTTTTTCTTTGTTCACTTCAATTTGGGGGTGGGTGGGAGGCAGAGGGGAACTAAGAATAGGGTAGCCAGAAAAAGAAGGAAAGAAAAGAGGGTCATGGAAGCATCTTTAAAAATACACTGAAAAGAATAGAAGTAAGTCCAGAAAGAACCAGACAAGCAGGACAACTTTGAAGATTACGTGTTGAATATGCAGGGTGTTCCCAAATTTTCAGTGTAATTTTAAGCTTAGAAAACTTTGTGTAATAGAGATTCACAGTTTTATGTACTTTTTTCTTTTTCTCTTCTCATATATGGAGCTGGGCCATGGGAAACACTTACTGACCCAGAATTTAGGGTATGATAAAAAAAGTTATTGTATGGGATTATAAAATAGGTCAACTTAGAACTCCAGAACTCTCATTTCCACTTGTCTGAGACATTTCCTGCTCCCTGTTTACCCTCTATTTCAGGGATTCTTAGTCTCTTTTTTTGGTGTCCATTAGTCCTTTGGCAATCCAATGAAGCCCGTGGACTCCTCAAAATAAAAAATTTAAAAGAATAAAATATGTAGAATTATAAAGGAAACCAATTATGTAGAAATGAAGTTATGGAATACTTTATTTTTTTCCCTTTTTTAAATTTAGAATATTATTCCATGTCTACATGATTCATGATTCCCCCCACTTCCTTCCCCCTTCCTGGAGCTGACAAGCAGTTCTACTGGGTTATACATGTATCCTTGTTCAAAACATGGAATACTTTAAAAAACAAGTTTATGGATCTAAGTTAAGAATCCCTGCTCTATTCAATAATTCAAAGGTAATCAACTTTTCAGTAAGTCAACAAACTTTTATTAGACATTTGCTTTGTCTCTGGCACAGTGCTAAGCACTGGCAATACATACAAGCAAAAAGAAAGACAGTCCAGGCTCTCAAGGAACATTTTTTTTAACTCCTCCCCCCCCCCCCCTTTTATTTTACCCTTTACCTTCTGTCTTAGAATCAATATTGTGTGTTGGTTCCAAGGCAGATCAGTAAGGGCTAGGCAACGGGAGTTAAGTGATTTAGGAAGTATCTGAAGCCAGATTTAAACCATCCATTGAAACACCTCGCTGCTCCCAAGGAGCTTATCTTCTAACAGTGAAGACAGCCTATGAAAGGAAGTTGGAAAGGGGAGGGAGGAAACCAGAAACCTGGACTGAGACCATGATGGCTAGATCCAAAGGAGTGCAGCCTAGTGGGAAATAAAGAGACGGCTGCTCTGGGCGCTGAAGTTTCCAAAAGGAGCCACACACGCAGAAGGAAGAGTTCTAGAGGTAGAGGGCACTTCTGAAATGTGAATTACAGAGGCTGACACTAGTTTTCAGGATAAAGATATTTAATTCAGCTCTTACCACTGCTCCATTCTGGCCTTCACCGATGGATGGAAGGGCAGGTCTTAGCAGCAACGAATTAGACCCAGAGCTCCTAGACTGTCTGCTGCAGCTTTTCTTGTGCCTGAGGTTGAATGTTGGATGACAGGACTCTGAGAGGGGACAGGAGCCTCAGTACCCAGACTTGCCCACAGCTCAATTCCCCAAGTTGGTTGCTGCTAACCCTACGTGGCAAACAACAACCCTAGTTCCATTCAATAAATGCTATTGCCTCCTTCCACCTGTATGCTAAGAAAAGAAGTCCACTTCAAACATAAAGGGCAAATTGGGAGGAAGGGGCAAGCATTCAATCCCTGAAGCCTCATCATGACTCAGTTCTCTCACCTTTCTTGGTCTGTTTCCTCAATTTGTAGTCTTTCAACCAGCCACAGAGCATGAGGGGTTCTAGTGAAACTTTTGGCCTATATTCCTAGCACTATAACGAACTCCTACTCATGGGCTTGTAAACAATCAGCCAGTAGACACAAATAGTCCTTAGCAAAAGGCATTTACTCTGACACCAAGAACTGTAGAAATAAAATATCTCCCTTCAAATCTGGGGTGTGATGCCTTACAAATTCATACAACATTTGTAGGAAGAGTGGGTATAAACTTTAAGAAAAATAGTAGTGAAACACAAATGTAGGGAAGATAGGTAACTAAGGTACTCATTCCTTTGGTACTGCCAGATATCAAAGTCCTTTTTCCTCTTAGAAAACTCTCTGAAGTTCACCTCTTGATTGCTGGAGTTAGCTCTCTCTTGAGTTCAGAGCTGGTTCTTTTTGTTGCCAGAGGTCGTATGCCTTCTAGCTGCTTCTGGCTTTGAATGCCTTTCTATGTATGTCTATAAACTTAAAACTGACTCTTGCCTGAATTTTCCCTAACCAATGAAGCCTGAGAACACTTCTTTCTGGATGTCTTTCTGGATGGATTGCTTGGTGGCCATACACTATGACTGATGAGATGAGAGAGGAGGAAAGGGAGGAGGGAAAATCTTTTTCTTCTTCCTAAGAGGCAAAGACTTGAATAATTTCTTGACTTTGGCTCCCAGATTGGACCACTGTCAAACTGACTAGACTCTGTCTTTTAAGGGTCAAGCAAGGGTGTGACCAATCATTGTTCTTTTTTTGACTCAGAGAGGTATTTATATTTCATAAAGGGATAACAGAGTTTTAACAGCTTGTTAATACATTAACATTTCATCATCCATTATTACATCCTATGACTAACCCTAAACTAGGGTTAGGGAGGGATGTAGAGAACAAATCTCATATATATATATGTGTGTGTGTGTGTGTGTGTGTGTGTATATACACATATATATGCATGTATGTATGTATGTATATACACACACTATTACTTTCTATCTTAGAACTGTTGGGGTTAAGTGACTCCTCAGTGCTTTGGATAATGTCTATCACTAGTAGAACTTGATGTTTATTGATATGCGTAATGTTTTAATTTCTGCCAAATTCATTTTGAAGTTTATCAAGTTCTTTGGTATATCATGATTAGCTAATGTCCAAAAATTGGATGCCTAAATGTATTTCCCCCCCTGTTGGTTTCCCTTGATTTTTGCTGGTGATATACAAAAATGGAGATAATTTTTGTGAATTTATGTAGTAGTCTACCATTTTGATGTTGTTAATTGCTTCAATACATCTTTTTGTTGATTATCTTGGTTTTCCTACACATATAATTGTCATCTAGATATAGTAATTTTAACTTTTTCATTGTTAGTGCTTATGTGTTTTATTTCTTTTTCATATATTATCATTGCTAATATTTCCAAGACTACATCAAATAAGAGAGTAGAGAGCACTGTTTACATGTTTTTAGAAACAGTGTTTCTCCATTGTATACACTAGCATGTGATCTCAAAAAATATATTTTTCATGTTATTCCCATATATAAAATTAAACTACTAATTGCTTTAATATTTTTATGGATACCTTTTGTTTTTATACAATAGATACTTCCTGACAAACACCTCCTCAATAGCAGAATCATATATATATATATATATATATATACATATATATATTTTTTAGTAAATTTTTTTTAAACCCTTGTACTTCGGTGTATTGTCTCATAGGTGGAAGATTAGTAAGGGTGGGCAATGGGGGTTCAAGTGACTTGCCCAGGGTCACACAGCTGGGAAGTGGCTGAGGCCGGGTTTGAACCTAGGACCTCCTGTCTCTAGGCCTGACTCTCACTCCACTGAGCTACCCAGCTGCCCCCTTAGTAAATGTTTTTCCAAAGCATTTCTCCCTAATAGGATACTGTAACTAAATCAAAGGCCTTCTCTGTACCTCTAATGATATAATCAGATAATCTTTACTATCCTCTCCAGTTGATATGATTAATGCATTCATCATTTTCTTGGTAATAAACTATTTTTCTTTCCAGTTATAAATACTACTTATTTATGATAAATTATTTTATTATAGATAGAAATTTCACCTTTGGAATAACCTTTTCCCTTCCTTCATTTTTTAAGCCATTTCTTGTCTAATTCAATCACTTTTTTATTAGTAAATTTGTTTATATTTTAGACTTCTATTTTGTGTTCATCATAATGTATATTTTTAGTACAAGGTTTAATTTATTTCAGTTACAGAAACATATATCTACTTAAAACAGCTATAAGTATTTAAAGGGCTAAATTATACTATAATTTTAAAGAGTTCCTAGAGTTTTTTTATTTACTGCATGTAGAAATAGAGATCAAATACAGAGGTATTTGTAGGTTAATGCTGAAGCGATAATAAATGTTGCTGGTTTTTTTATATTCTTTTTTAAATTAAATTTTATTTTTATTCTGAACTTAAATATCATTTCCAAATATATAGCAGAAACATAATAAGAGGATTATATGTGAATCCATGAATATCCATTTCATAGTTCTTACTTTAAAAAATATAATAAATTCCATATGCTCTTTTAAAAAACTGTCCTCCTTGTTGGTACTTCCCCCTTTCTTTCTGTTCTCTTCTGTGCATTTAAAAAATGTTTCAATACCCTCCCCCACATTGCTATCCCTGGCTAACTCCCTTCCCCAGTTTAAAAAATCTTAAGGAAAAAAACTCTTGTGAGAAATAAACATATTCAAGCAAAATGAATCTATAGAATTGTCAGTTTCAGAAATGTGTTCCCTTCTGCACCTTGTATATACTAATTCTTTATTAGGAGGTGGGTCAAATTATTCATCATAAGTCATCAGGATACATGGTTGGTCATTGCTTTAATCAGAGTTCTTTAGTTTTTCAAAGTTGTTTCTCTTTACAGTGTTGTTGTTCATGTGTAAATTGTTTTGTTGGCTCTTCTCACTTCACTCTGTATTATTTTATACTTCTCAGAGTATCTGAAATTCTCTTTTTGTCATTTCTTTGTTGTTGTTGTTGGGCCATTTTAATGTGGCCCAGTTTGGGGTTTTCTTGGCAAAGATAGTGAAGTGGTTTGCCATTTCCTTCTCCAGCTCATTTTATAGATAAGGAAACTGAAGCAAGCAAGGTTAAGAGATTTTCTCAGGGTCATACCTCTAGTAAATGTTTGAGGCCAGATTTGAACTCAGGTAGGTAAGACTTCCTGACTCCAAACCCAACTCTCTATCCACTAAGCCATTTACTTGCCCCTTGTCATTTCTTACAGCATTATGATATGCCATTATAAAAATATAGGTACACATAGATTGCAACTTATTCAGCCATTCTTCCATGGAAATGCTCTTCATTTGTCTTCAGTTATTTTCTCTCGTTTTTTTCCCCTTTTAAAATCCTTCTCAGGATCAGGAAATGTATGTGGCTTCTGACTATTCCCACACGGTAGCATCCTCCCACTTAACTCCTTTTATATATCTCAACTTGTTTCTCTATAGTGTTTGATGTACTCCTACTTGTATGTGTGTGCGTATGTGTGTGTGCACGTATGTGTGTGCGCGTGCGCGCGTGTGTGTATATGTGTGTGTGTGTGTGTGTATTTAAGATGAGTGCGGATCATTTGGAATCCTCTCTCACCCAGCCCTTTATTCATGTTTGTTTATTATTCTTTTCTTGAACCCCAATTATAAGAGCAAGTCTCACCCCTTTCATCCTTCTTTCTATACAAGTTATTCCTTTTGCTTTTCCTTTTCTTTCCCTTCTTCAAACATTCAGCACAGGATCAAAACTTTCTCAATGCAATTTGAAGAAATTAGAGTATTAGCTTTATCATTATAGAGGTCCTTCTAAGTGTTGAAATAATTGTTTCTTTCTAGGTTTCTTTTCATTCTTTTATTTGCTTTTCAGAGTTCCTACTCAACTCGTTTTTTTTATTGTTGTTGTTGTTTGTTTTTTTTTAATAAGGAATGCTTGAAAGTCTACTATTTCATTTATTTTTTTCCCTTGGTAGTCAGTCACTTCTGCAACTTCTTGGTTGTAAGCCCATATCATTTGCCTTTCCTGTATTCATATTTGTAAATGAGGGATTTTAAGATTTTTCATTTATATTGGAAGCTTCCAGGTCTTCTGTGATCCTGGTATTGTTCCTTGGTAGTTGGACTGCTTTTTTTCTGGATGCTTCCATTAGTTTTTCTTTGATGTGGAAGCATTGGATTTGAGACATGATGATATTTTGTTTTTTTTCTTTTGGGGTTCTTTTTAGGAAGTAATTGCTTGATTATTTCTATCTTTTCATTGTCCCCTGGTTCCAATAGGTCTGAGCACTTCTAATTTATGATTTCTTGAAATATGAAGTCTAGGGTTTTTTTTTCCTTCAAAAATCATGGCCTCTAGGAATCTAATATTTATAGGGTGTTTGAGATGTAAATAATATCATCTTTTGAAATTAATGATCAGACTCAAATTTGCAGGATTTAACTTCATCTTAACTCATTGCTCTTCAGAACACATTCCATTCCCTTCTGCATTTTCTGGTAGATGCAGAATAGTCTTGTGTTATTTGAATTTCCTTTCTTTTATATTTGAAGGCATTTCTCCTGGTCACTTACAGAATTTGTTGTGTCTCAATATTGCTGTTTAATTCAGTGATGGGCAAACTACAGCTGGCAGGTCAGATGCAGCCCCCTGAAATGTTCTATCCATCCCCCATGAGACATTATTCCTAATCTGACAAATACAATGAATAGGATACGATACAATGAAACTTTGAAAGAGTTGCTTTAGAAACAGACTGACAGATGAGCATTTCCTTTCCTTTGGTCCCCTCTTTAAAAAGTTTTAACCACTTTGGGTCTTGGAATTCACTTGGATTTTTTCTGGAGTCAGTCTATGGATTCTTTCAATTGGTACTTTGTTTTCTGTGTTCAGATGTTCTGGGCAATTTTCTTATATTTTTTCTTATATTGTAGAGTTCAGGTTTTTTTTTCTTCTTGCAGATCTATAATCCTAATACTGTCTTTACTCATCCTTCCTTTGAGATTAATAGGTTTTACTTGGATGGAAAACATGCTTTCTTTTATGTTATTGCCTTTTTCTTCTTTTCTTCCAGATTGTCATTCACTTCTGTGAATTTGCATTCCCTATAGATTATCCTTTTTTTCCCCCTTGGTGAGACTTGCCAGTGTGGATTCAAGTTTTTCTATTCTGCCAATTATTTCTGCTTTGCAGGTCAACAATTTTGTTTTCACAATTTTTATTTCTATATTTTATTTTATTTTTTTTAATTCAAGGACAGACCTCACCAGGTGTTAAATCAGTTTCCTTTCTTCTATAGTATTTATTCATAGATACTTGAACTGTTTTACTAGACTTGGAGGCCATATTTCCTTCTGTTATTGTTGTCTTTCCAATTGGCTTATCTGCTTAGGCTCAGGGTCTTTGATTTTTTTTTCCCCCCTGAGATCTTTAGCAATTTCAATCTGCCCTCCCTTATTTTTTATGACTTCCTCCTTTCTGCTGGTAGTTTCACTGGGGACTGAAACTAAAATGTCTCAGCTTCTTTCCACACTGGGCAATTCAGGGTTCACCAGCTTAGGTATTTGTCCCAGGGGACTTCAAGGGCGGGTAGAACTGGCCAGCTGGATACTGGGCTCTTTCCCTCAGGCTTTGTAGTGTACCTCATGGATCCCCTCACACAGGTCCTTCTCTATTCCCTCTGTTCCTCAGTTCTCTGGTCCAGTGCCAGAGTGCTGCTCCCCTGCTATCACAGCCTGAACAAATTTCTGCCAATTTGAATTTGGATCTCTGGACTGGGAGAAGGGGGTGGAGAGTTGGGTTTTGTTACAAGCACAGACACATGTCCTGCCAAGTTCCCTCTGTTCTTCTGCTCTCCTGCAGAACTCTGTGGCAGCAGTGCTGAATCTTGGCTGTCACAGACTGAGAAAATTTCTTCTGCTTGGAATTTGGATCCCTATGGCACTGGTGGAAGGTGGGGGTGTTGGAGTGTGAGGTCGTGGTCTGTTAAAAGTTCATGGGTTGGCCTGTGTGGCTCTGGGGCTATAAGCAATGGAGGATGGTGGAGGAAGGGCTGCTGAATGAGCCTTGTTGTTCAGTTGTTTCAGTCATGTCTGAATCTTTGTCACCCCATTTGGGATTTTCTTGGCAAAAATACTAGTTTGCCATTTTCTTCTCCAGCTCATTTTATAGATGAGGAAATTGAAGGAAACAGTATTAATTGACTTGCTCAGGATCACATAGCTAGTAAGTGTCTGTGACCAGATTTGAACTCAGGAAGATGAGTCTTCTTGACTTCAAGCCTGGTATTCTATCCACTGTACTGATTCACCAGTCTATACTGACTATTTGTTAGAAATTAGGGCATATTGGCCTTCTTTGCTATCAGTTTTTTTTTTAGTTTTTATCTTATTAGGGTTTTTAGTGTCCTGGACCACAGAGGTGGCTGAAATTACTTTCTATTTGGTAAATAATTGCTATTTTGTAAAGGTCTGAGAGATTGTGAGGATCAAAGAAAAATTCCATTCCTCTATCTTGTTGTCACATGACTTTGCCTTGTTTTCTAGGTCAGTCATTTCTGATACTGGATAGCTTACATTGTCTTGTATTTTTAATTTTATTTCTTCCTGTCTCATGGAATAATTTATTTCTTTTTGTATATTCTTATTTTCAAAGAGTCCATTATTAAGGTAATATTTACTACTTATTCTTGCAAGATCTTTTCTTTTTTCTAAAGAAAATTTTTATTCAGAAAATAAATGCTAAAAAAAAGCAGCATTTCCATATGTATAGCAGAACACAAAAAGATGACTCCATATGATACCATGAATCTCCATTTTGCATTGCTTAATTTTTACAAAAAGACTTGGGAAAAACTACACATGACTGTCTTTTAAAATGTTTATTTATTTAATTTTTCTGGGTAAGAAAATCAATTTATTATTCAGTCCAACATTAACCAATAAATTAATTGGTCAGTGATCTCTCAGTGATCAAAGAGATCCCATTGAGCAGATCCCAAAACAGACAGTTTCATTCATTCATCTATTCATTCATTTATTTAATTGTTCATACATCAATTTATTTATTTTAAATTTGAATTTTTATTTTGAATATTTTCCCATAGTTACATGTTTCATGTTCTTTCCCTCTCCTTCATACCTCCCCCCCCACCATAGCCGACACACAATTCCGCTGGGTTTTACAGGTATCATTGATTAAGACCTAATTCCATATTATTGATAGTTGTACTAGAGTTATCGTTTAGTGTCTACATCCCCAGGAATATCCCCATCAGCCCATGTGTTCAAGTAGTTGTTTTTCTTCTGTGTTTCTCCTCCCACAGTTCTTCCTCTAAATGTGACTAGTTTTGTTTTTTATAAGTTCCTCAGCATTGCTCTGGATTGCTGCTAGTACAGAAGTCCATTACTTTCAATTGTATCACAGTGTATCAGTCTCTGTGTACAATGTTCTTCTGGTTCTGCTCCTTTCACTCTGCATCAGTTCCTGGAAGTCTTTCCAATTCACATAGAATTCCTCCAGTTCATTATTCCTTTTAGCACAATAGTATTCCATCACCAACAGATACCACAATTTGTTCAGCCATTCCCCAATCAAAGGACATTCCCTCATTTTCCAATTTTTTGCTACCACAAAGAGTGCAGCTATAAATATTTTTGTACAAGTCTTTTTCCTTATTTAGGGTATAGACCAAGCAATACTATGATCAAAAGTCAGATAGTCTTTTAAAGCCCTTTGAGCATAGTTCCAAATTGCCCTCCAGAATGGTTGTATCAATTCACAACTCCACCAGCAATGCATTAATGACCCAATTTTGCCGCATCCCCTCCAACATTCACCACTTTCCTTTACTGTCATGTTAGCTACTCTGCTAGGTGTGAGGTAACTCAGAGTTACAAAACAGACAATTTTAGGAGCTCATTATTCAGCCTCTCCCTTGGATATCTCAAAGTATCTCTCACTGGTGAATAGCTGATGAGGAAGTGGTCCCTCAAAACTCTTCCTCTTCCTGGGGTTGATGATTAGTAGTCATGTATTCATCTTATGTTCTCCAACTAATGGGGAGAGAAATTGAATACTGTCTGTCAAGATTGATTTCTATAATGATTCTTTTAAAAAATGATTGTTTAAAAAACAAACTTTGTCTTCTGTCTTAGAAACAATACTGTGAATTGGTTCCAAGGCAGAAGAGCAGTGAGGATTCAGCAAGGGGGGCTAATTCAGTTACTTGCCTAGGGTCACACAGATAAACCCAGGAATTCTGTTCTCTAGACTGGTTCTCTATCTACTAAGCCATCTAGTTGACTGCTCTATAATGATTTTTCCCCCTTAAAGATCTTTTATTTTTACCAGTTAATACATATTACTTTAAAAACTGTCCTGCTTATCTGTGCTTCCTTCTAAACTTCCTCCCGTTCTCTTCTGTGCATTAAAAAAATTAGTTTCAATAACTCTCCCTTTTTGAAAGAACTGTTGGAGTCAGATGGATGTGGATCAAAGCATAATATCTTTCATATCTTTTATGGTTTTATTTTGGGGTTTTGGTTTTGTATGAGTGTGCTCTTATAACAATGACTAATATGAAAGTGTCTTTTGCATGATAATACTTGTATGGCCCAGATCAAATTGCTTACTATCTCAGAGTGGGTGGGGGAGGGAAGGAGATGATTTGGATCTTATAATTTTGGAAAATATGTTGAAAATTATTATTTTATGTAATTGGGAAAATAAAATATCTTTGAATTTAAAAAATGAAAAAAAATTATATTTAGCTCTTTTTTACCACAGACACTAGAAGTCCTCTATTCCATTAAAATTCTTTCCCTCTACTCACTGAAGGATTTTATTTTGTTTTACAGAATAAGTTATTCATGGTTATAGACCCCTTTCATTTGCTTTTCTGGAACATTGTATTCCAAGATATCTTCTTATTTATTGTAGAAGCTTCATAGTTTAATATGGACTGCAGTTCTTTGGTACTTGAATGACTTCTTTCTGGTTGCTTAATGATGTTTTCCCCTTCAAGTAGGGACTCTCTGTTTTGTTTATGGTATTTCCTAGGACTTTTCCTTTTGAGGTCCTTTAAAAGGCAATCATCAGATTCTTTCTATCTTTGTTCTCTAAGAGATCTGGGTAGTTTTCAATTATGATTTGTTGAAATATAGAGGATAGGCTTTAAAAAAATGGTTCAGTAATTCTTAAATTATTTCTCCTTTACTTATTTTACAAGTCAGTTTTTTTTTTATATATCTGGTACTGTGTAAATGGAATTAACTCTAGCCTATTCATAGTCAAAACTCTACTCATCCTAGGCATAGAAATGATGTAATCCTCACCTCCCTTAATGGGGAGGGGAGACGAGTTACCCACACGTGACAATAAGTAACAAATCAAGAATAAGGGACTGCCCTTTGGGCAGTCCAAAATCAGTGTAGAGACTGCCATTTGTCCACTTGAATTAGAGGTGGACCCATGGGAAGTGACGAAGGACACTATCTCTTTAAGTATGTTGGTTACTTCCTGTGGAGGTAGTTTTCGCCTTGAACTTGGTGCTGAAGGATCTCCTGACACCACAGAACGCTTACACTCTGTATTGTTACGTGGGTAAGTTAGGCTGACTTCCTTGGCCTAGCTGGGCCGCTTCCAAACTCTGTCTTAATTAGGCACAAGCCTATCTGGTTGCTAGGCCTCGAGGCTTGCAGCCTCATTTATTTAGCCTTTTAACCTTCTCTCTCCGTCCAGGCCTCTGCAGGTCTTGACTAACCTCTCCCTTTCTCTTCATTCCTATACTTTACCTTCCTAATTGTAAATAAAGTGCCTTAACCCGATGCTGACTTGGGTCTGATTTAATTACAAAATCAACCTGAATTGTTGATTCCTGGCGGCCACACTTTAAATACATATCTATAAATTACATAAAATCTCCCTCTTACAGTACCTTATATTTTCCTTTTTTTACTTCCAATCTTTTGTTCTAATACTTTTTGCTTTCTCATTGATTCGATATTTGGTCTATTATAGTTTTCGGGGATTCCATTTCTTCGTTTACCACTTTCTCTTCTAAGATACTTATTTCCTTCTCAGTTCTTTCCTTGAGAACTTTAATTTCATTTTTTAAAATCTCTTAATTTCTCCGAGGCATTCCTTTAGTCCTTGTGGAAAATCCACTTTCCCCTGCTTTGAGTCTCTCCTTTTACTTGTTATAGAATTAAATTTGCAATAATAATTTGTAAAATGTCCAATTAGAGATATGGAGAGGGAACCTTGGGTCAAGGGGAAATGGGGAGATGTGAGTTTCAGAGTTGATGTGATCTTGTAGGATGATGAGATTCTGATAAAGTCCATAGGAGAATAGTTATATAGGAAATGTGCTATGTTGCATTCTTTTGGTTCCTATCCATTGTTGCTTCCTGAGGTTTTCAAGGTTCCTACTCTGCAGCTTTCTAAACTATCTGGGGCTTTTTCAGCCAAGTTCACCTCTATTGTTGCTTCTGGACACAGCCCTCTAGGCTATATGTGTCTCAACTCTGGTTGCCCTGGATATCACTTTGCTTGAAGGTCCCATTTTTAAAAAACTCTTAGTTTCTGTCTTAGAATTAATACTGTGTATTGGTTCCAAGGCAGAAGAGTGGTAAGGGTTAGGCAATGGGGATTAAGTGACTTGCCCAGGGTCACACAGCTAGGAAGTGTCTGAGGCCAAATTTGAACCCAGGACCTCCCATCTTTGGACCCAGATTTCAATCCATTGAGCCACCCAGCTGCTCCCTGCTCCGCCATTTTTTAAAAAATCAGATTTCTGGCAGACTTTTTGTGTACTTCTAGGGAGGAAGATATTACTGTGGTGTCTCATTGACCTTCTTGAGCATTATTTGGTTTGGTGGGAACTTTTGGGAACTAGGTGGCCTACTTCTTATTCCCATGGCCACCTTGGCAGGAAGTCCCTGAGCTATTTATTTCCCTTCCATTTCATTCCTTCATACCTTTTATTTATCTTTTATCTCTTGCTTCATTTCTTCTGGGTATTCATGTAATACTTGTGGACAATCCATTTTTTTCCCCTTTGAGTCTTTGCTTGCAGTTATTACAAAGTCATTCCTTCCTTTTAGGTTGGATTTTTGGATGTTTCTGAGTCTATAGTAATTCTTTATAAGGGATGCTCTCTCATCTCTCCAGTCTTAATTCCTGAACTGCGGTTTTGTGTCAAGACCAAGATCCACCTCCTGCTGAACTTTTGGGTGAGGTGGTGCTGTGGGAGAGATTGATATTATCTGGTTCAAGAGGGTGCCCTCTTAAAGGATTAACAGGCTCTAGCAATCTTTAAAAATAGAGGAAATTATTGAGTGAATGGCCAGGAGGCAGGTGTGGTTGAAATCTGCCTTCCTGAAGGGAAGGGGTCCAGGATTTTTAGACCTTAAAAGAACAAAGACTACAGGACCCAGAAAGGAAGGGGGGAGGAGGGGAACAAACAAGGAGGATTAGGTGACATTCTCATGTGAGATGTCTTGGTGTCTGGGGTAAAAGCACAGATATGTATTGTTTATGACATATTAAGCCCTGATCATAAAGGAGGATGAGTTGCATATCTCAGAGAATCTAGTAATGTTTGAGATGCAAATAGAAGATACACATCCATGCTAAAAAACCCTTATCAGAAGACATGGGGAAATGCACCTAAAACAGAAGGAAATGTATCTCTCAGAGAATTCTCTATTTATGCAGTTTGTCCCTTTAGTTAGTTGAATCAGGGCTGGCTTTCTTTATTACCTGCACTCCTGGGGTCCAGGATTGGGAAATTCCTCACGTACTCTTTTGACCTGGGTTTCCTCTAGAGACTTGAGGTGTCCAGGGAGCCCTGTATCCCCATACCAGTGTCAACTCCACTTGATTTCAATTTCAACTGCATCCTTGTACCACCCTTCACCCAGATCTTTGAGGTGCTAAGGAGAAATCTTCAGGGCACTCTAAAGCATCTTACCCTGTGGCATAACAGTCTAAGTGGGCTAACTGCACTGGATGTTGTTGCTCTTGGTCTCTTCTAAGGTCCCCATTGTGGTTTTCTGACTTCCCTGGGGCTTTCCAACGGGAGCTTTCCATGCTCTTTCTGCTTTGGAATACATTGCCTTGCAGGCTGTTCATGTTGTTGGCTTATATGACACTACTGGTCCTGGCTCTGCCATTGTCCTTTTTACCCATTTCCTATGGGCTTCCTGGCTTATTTTTCATGTAGTTCTTAGGTTGAAGAAATAATTTACTTTAATTTCTTATTGTATTTCTTGATCAGTCTTTGCTCTGTTGTGATTTTTAGGTACTGACAGAGTGAAAGTTGGGGTGTCTACCTCAACTCAGGCAGACATTTTGGACAGAGGCCTATTGAAAGCTATCCAACTGCTCCTGGATTCTGATAAGGGACGACTTATGTGATAAAGAAGAAAGCAGGAGATGAGACGATCTTGTCTGTCAGCTCATGGCTGCTTCTCCCAAGTGCCATTGAGTCACAAGTTTAATATATACAGAATTCAAACTCCATTTCACACAAAGGCACAAAGAAACTTCACAGTTGCACAGAAAATACAAATTATGTTTGTTATGTCAAAAGAGCCTCAGTTGCTTCAAGGTAGAGATAGCCTGGAATAGAACAAGATCCAAGGTTGAATTCTAGCCACCTTATTATCAGTAAGCTAAGTCTGTGAGTACTATTCTTGGGTGGAAAGCCCCTGCTAGATTGAGGTTTTGTCTAATTTTGACCTTGACTATCTAGAATCAGGTTTGAGCCCAAGCAGCTGCATTTCTGACCAAGGGAGAAAATGTAAACCTCTTGACTGTTGGTTTGCTAAGAACTTAAAGTTTTCCAATAAGACTATAATGTTTCTCAATAAGAAAAGGTGTGGATCAGAAAAGGAGTCAAAAGAGGAGTCAAGATTTTTATCTTAGATAACCCATCCAGTCTGGCTCTGACTCTCAGAGGAGAAATGTCAACACATGGCCTTCTGGACTGCATTGATCTTTTGATGGGGTCCAGATAAAAATATCTATTCTGTTTCTCTTATTGGCCTCTCACATATTCACCCTTTTCTTTTAAATGGAAGGGATTAATTATACAGCAAAAACTTTTATTAATGAGAGGAGTCATAGAGAGTGGTCACAGCCATCAGCTATAGAGATCTTGTAAAATACAACTGGTTCTGATGATAGTCACGGATTATGCTAACTGACCATGTGTTTCTTTATGGCTCACAACAGGTCCAATTCTGAGGTGTGCAGGGTCAAGCTTTAGCCTATTTCTGGAACTGAAGGGGGCCTGGCAGACCTAGACACATGACTGGAAGACTGGGAAGCTGCTATAGGAATCAAGATAGGGTGGATTTTTGCAGATGGAGGGATAAGGTGTCGGGGATGGGATGTATTTAAAATAGACTGGTCCAGGCTCCTTTAATATGGAGGTAGGAGGAGAAGAGGCTCTGGTTAAGGGGAGATATATCTTCAAAATTTTCAAAATCCTAATGCTTCTTGAATGTCTTTCTCATCATTGTAGAAAACACCATTTCCCTCTGTAGGAAATTTTGGGTTTGAGTTCATTCTTTTCCATTTTTTTAATATAGCATATTAAAGTTCGCTGACCACATCATGTTTTCTTGAGAAGTCTATCATAATATTATATCTAAGTCTACTATTTTTTCTGTAGAATTATTTTCCCTATCATAAAATTGAAACTTAACTTAGTGTGTCTAGGATAGTTTAATCTTAGGATCTTCATCATTAGGGTCCTGTGGGTTTTTTTCTATTTATATATTATTGTTCATTTTATGAATTTCATAAAATCTCATCATTTCCTGGAATATTTTGTTTATATTTCCCATTTTTGGGGAGAGGATGTTAGTAACCCTGAGATTCCTTGAATATAATTTTCAGAGCTTATTTTTACAATTAGTTTGTATTTTCTAAAATTCTATTTTCCAATCTATTAAGCCTAGTGTTTAGATAAACATTGATACCTTGAAAATTTTTTTCTAATACTCTCCATTAGTTATTTCTTCTCAGTTATTTTAACATCTTTAAATGTTTATTTCTCCCATTTAAAAATACATTTATATGTTCTTTTATTTATTTTTGTGGTTTTATCAGTATTAATTCTTACTTGAATTATACCATTCACCAATTTGAGAATATCTCCTTGGAAAACAATGTTTCTTATTTTGTCTTCATTGTTTCTAGTACTTCAGCTGCTTCTACTATGTAGTATTTGTATTCATTTGTTGTAGGTGCCCCTAAGTACCTCCAGACTTCTTATTGGTTTTTTGATGTGTTTTTTTTTTTTTTTTTTGTATCGACAGTTTGATAGGTTCTTTACAATGTGTGACCTCTTTGCCTTATTCTCCATAGTTGTTGCTATTGTACTAACACAAATTGGTGGTTCTGGTTAGTTCTGGTTATACCTGAGCTACCTATAGTCTAAGCCTTGACATTTAAAGGAGGCTAGAGATGACTAGGAGTCTGGAGAGCCAGACAAAGACAGGCACTGGGAGGAAAGACCGAAATAGAGACTGACTCATGTGTCTAGCGGCATTGCTACATATTCACACCACCTTAGAGGTAATAGTTAACTGTGGTAACAAAAGAGCCTTAAGGAATTCCTTGGCCAAGGGGCAGAGTTATTAGAATTAGTGGGAGTCTGAGTTAAGAAACACCAAGAGAGTAATACCAGTAATATGGAGGAAGAAACCCAGACCTCATCATTTACTGGTACTGTGAGTTATGTGGACTGTTCAAGTCTAGGGAAAGGGAAAGGGGTTCAATTCTCTACTTACCATGTAGCTGGAAATCTCTATAAGGCTCCTAAGAGAGGTGTGTTCTCTTACACTGTCAGTTGCCAGTTACAATTAGTATGTCCCTTATATCATTCAATGACATAGTGATTCATATTCCAATATCACTTAATCCATTAACATTAATTAGCTTTTACAAAGGGATATTTATTAAGATGATATAAAAAGAATAAATGTTCAAAGTGTTTCCCTCACAAACAGGGGCATAGTCTCCTTTATATATCTCAGTCCCTGGGCAGAGTGGGTTCAAATTTAAAGTGCTACAAAGCGTTCATCCTACCCTAATTGCTCTAGACCTACCATGTTCCCTTCTGAATGTGGCACAGACTGGGAAATTCTAGCTTGGACTCCAATTCCTGGAACTTTGGTGTTTTCCTAACCTTTCTTAGCTCACAAGCAGCCTCATCCATTTTTGCCTCCAATATTGCTTTTCCAGAAATAGGAAAAGTAAATATAACAGGGACAGTAGGACCATGTGCTTATCCCTTTCTGCTGACAAATGGGAGGAATAGGTTGTTAGTGCTTTCCCCATCCAGAGGCTTACAACATTTATTGTCTCCACTTGAATTCAGACCTGGAGTAAAAGAGACTGAGTTGCCCCATGGGCATCTTTTGTATGCAGATTTAGTTCTGTTTTAGAAAGTCTCAGTCAATTTGTACCTGCTCTAAAGTTAAAATAGGAGATATCATCAGGCTGAGTACTTGGTGAATTCTTATAAAGTCTCAACTTTCATTGGTCATTCTTCTGTCTCAAAGGTAACTCAAGAGAGGAAAACCCTAGATGCTAGGGGAGGAGAAAGATTGGAAAAACTTAGAGAGAAGATGGAATCTGAGATTAGTCTTGAAGGAAGATGGGAAAACTAAGAGGCAGTGGTAATGGGACTTCTTCATTTGTTTCATTGATGTGACCCCTTTTGGAATTACTTGGCAAAGATACTGGAGTGATTTATCATTTCCTTTTCCAGTTCATTTCACAGATTAGAAAACTGAGGCAAACAGCATTAAATGACTTGCCCGGGATTCCACAGCTAGTAAGTGTCTGAGGTCAAGTTTGAACCCATGATGATGAGTCTTTCACTATGCCACCTAGCTGCCACAAAGTATGAGACACAGCCAGCTATGGAGGTGAGAAATCAAGTGTTGTGTGTGAGGAACAATAAAAGTAGGCCAATGTAGCCTTAGTGTAGAGTGTGTTTTGGGAATCTAGTGTTAAAAAAAAAAAAAAAAGAAAGCAGGAAGAGGACAGGTCTGAAGAGGTTTAAATGCTAAATTGATTTTTTTATCTTGGAAGCAACAGAGGTCACTGGAGTTTATTGACTAAGAAGAGGGCATAGTTAGATCTGCATTTTACAAAAATCCTTTGAGTAGCTGCAAGAATGATGGACGGATTGTATTGGAAGCAGAGAAATTAATGAGAAGGCAATCAGAATAGTAAAAATAAGGACCTTACTAGGGTTGTGTCTATATAAGTAGATAAAAGAAGGCATATACTAGAGATTTTGTGAAGGTAGAAACAAGATTTAGCAACTTACTTGGCAACTTAGTAGGGTAAATGAGAATTGAGAAGAGCACTGAAGTTCCAAGCCTGGGAGAGACTAGAGGATGATGATGCGCTCAACAGTAATAGGGAAATTGGGAAGAGGGGAGAGTTTGAAAGAAAAGATAATGAATTCTTCTTAACAATGCAATGACCTAACTGTGGGAGTAGAAACACAGAAGAAAAACAACTGCTTGAATACATGGACTGATGGGGATATAATTGGGGACGTAGACACTAAACAATCATCCTATCCAATTATCAAAAATATGGAATTAGCTCTTAATCAATGATTCACGTAAAACCCAGTGGAACTGTATGTCAGCTATGGGGGGTGGGGTGGAGTGGGGGGTTTGGGAGGGAGGGAAAGAACATGAATCATGTAACCATGGGAAAATATTCAAAATTAAAACAAAAACAAAAACAATGCAATGACCTCTAGTAAGGAAGTCTAGCAAAGAAGCACTTCCTGACAAATAGGGCTCAAGGTGCAAAATGAGCCACATTTTTGGACACAGACAATATGAAAATTTGTTTTGTTTATCTATGTCTATTTGTTACAAGAGCTATTTTCCTCTTTTCTTCTTTTTTCACTTTTTTGAGGAAGGATGTAGGCAAGGGGAAATAGCAATAGGATTGGCAAAAGAAAAGAAAAGAAAGAAGAAAAAATTGTCATTGAAGCATTTTTAAATGCCCAGAAGAAAACAGAAATAAAGCTGGAAGAAAGCAAAGAGAATCAATATAGTTTTGAAAGTTACATGTTGAATTTATTATATACTTAAAAGGAAAAATAAAACTGTATGTGATAAAGATTTCTAGTTTCATTTCAACCTTCTTTTTTTGTTCTATTTTGCATATAAAATGTATATTTTACTTGGTGTTAGTTAAATTCAAAATAGAGGAGGAAACCTGGAAAAAAGAAAGATAAATGATTCTTGTTAGGATATGCTGAGTTTGAAATGTTTATGAGAAATCCATTTTGAGATGTCACTGGATATATAGCTCTGAGAACCATCTGTATAGAGATAATGATAATTAAATATGTGGGAACTGATGAGATTGCTAAACAAGATAAGGTAAGGATCAAAGAACTGAGGACAGAGCCTTGGAGAACAATCACAATTAGTGGTCATAGCATGGATGAGGACCAAGAGAAAAAAATGTCATGAAAACCTAGAGAGAAGAGAGCAGGCAAGTAGAGAAGGTGATCAATAGTTTCAAAAACTGGAGAGGAATGAGGATTGAGAAAAGGCCAGTAGGTCTGGCAATGATGAGATCATTGGTTTCTTTGGAGAGGGTGATTTCAAGTTGAATGAGGATGTCAAAAGCCATATTGAAGAACCTTTGTGAAAGGAGAAGAATTAGAGGCACCCAATATAGATGGTTTTCTGAAAGTGTTTAGATGAAAAAGGGAAGGAGAAATGAAGGATTATACCTAGGGGAGATTGTAGGATCAAATGAAATTTTTTTGAGATCAGGGGAATATGGACTTGTTTATAAGCAGCAGGATAGGAGTTGGGTAAATAATAAGCATTTGAGGATTAGAAGAAGAATGGGGTGATGGTGGAATCGAATCAGTGGGGGATGGGAGAGAATTAGATCAAGAGTGTATGTAGAGGGGTTGATTTTGCCAAGGAGAAAGGCTATATTGACTTAGCAATGTGTGTTTAGTAATAGGGAAAGAGGGTAAGGGATTTGAGGATTGAAAGAGAGTATTAGACTGGCTTGCCAAGAAATTGAGATAGGGAAGGGAGGAGATTATATTTGGTGCAAAAGTGGTAAGTGTGGAAAGAAATGAGGATTAAAGGAATTGGAGGCTATGATGAAGATGCAGAAGAGGGTAAAGAATTATAAAACAGAAAAGATGGAATGATAAAATATTATGAAAAGATGAAGAAATTTCAATGTTTATGAACATGGAAGTAGAACACTTGATGACAACATCAAGGGTGTGGCCATATTTGTGTGTGGCTGGGGTAGAATGGAGGCCTAGGTCATAGAAAATGAATAAATTGAATAACTGGGAAGTTAGATTGGTTGAGAGAGTTTCAATACACATGAATTCTCTGGCAGGAGATGGGGTAGAGAGAGAGAGAGAGAGAGAGATTGAGTCAGGCACTGAATTCACTAAGAAAGCAAAAAGAATATCCTGGATGTTGACAGATAATAACTACCAAGATCTAGAAAGGAAGATAAAATTGCATGATGTGAACCTCAAAAGAATTAGTCGATGAATGCTCGTGGCAGAAGAAGCAAGGGTTTGCAAGTGGTAATGGGAATCAGAACATATACTGACCAGTAAGTCAGAAGCATAGGAGTCAGTACAGGATGGAGTCAGTACTGGAAAGGGTGGCCATGGATACAGGTGGCCTCAGGAAACAGGTAGGTCTCAATGAATGACAGAAGATAAAAAGGGTGAGTAGGAAAAATTTAAAGATGAAAGGAAGTATGTTATTTATGGAACAGGCATTCTGGAGGGCACAGTGCAAGGGGCAAACAGATCTAGAGTGGGACACTAGGACTTTTAACTTCTCTCCTTAATGCCTCTGTTAAGTCACTGAGTCACCATTGTCCTAATCTTTCTTTTCATGGCTGTTAAATACATAAACTGTTACTCTCCTCACTTCTTCAAAAAGAATAAGGGAGCAGACAGCTGAGGATATTCTGTGAGACTTTAGGAGTCCTACTTCACAACAGGTAGAAGAATGTATAAAAAGATCCAGGGAGTCCCAGAACCTATTCAGGAGGTGTTTAATATGAGGTGGGTACAAGAGATAGAAGCTGGGAAGTACATTTTTGCTCATTTTCTGATTTTTGTTGGTTTTATTTTTCTTGTGTGATTTTAAGCCATTTCCCCTCTCTCTATTACTTCTCTTGTTTTCAGGTGGCACAGTAGATAGAACACTGGGCCTGAAATTAGGAAGACCTGAGTTCAAATGTGGTCAAAGATACTTAGTAGTTGTGTGTCCTTGAGCAAACCACTTAACCGCTAATTGCCTAAATTTATCAACTAATCAGTTGTAGTGAGGATCGAATGAGATATTATTTATAAAATATATTATTTATAGAAGATATTATTTATAAAATAAATAAATCAGTTATTAAAATATTTATAAAATATAAAATTAATATATAATAATTTATAAATAAAAATTATAAAATAAATTTAAACCCACTAATTTCCTAAATTTATCAACTAATCAATTGTAGTAAGGATCAAATGAGATATTATTTATAAAAGATATTAATTATAGAAGATATTATTTACAAAATAAATCATTTATAAAAATATCTATAAAATATATAATTTATAATTTATAAATAAAAAATTATAAAATAAATATAAAACCTATAATTTCCTAAATTTATTCAACTAATCAGTTTTTGTGAGGATCAAATGAGATATTATTCATAAAAGATATTATTTATAGAAGATATTATCTACAAAACAAATCATTTATAAAAAATATTTATAAAATATAAAATAAATAATTTATAATAATTTATAAATAAAATTCTAAAATAAATATAAAACCACTGATTTCCTAAATTTATTAAACTAATCAGTTTTTGTGAGGATCAAATGAGATATTATTTATAAAAGATATTTATAAAAACTTAACACAATGTGGCAACTAGTTTAACTAAGTTTTAACTTAGATTAACAAATGCTTATTCTTTTCTCTTCCTTTTCTATGTGAGAAATCTTACTCCCTTGAACTTCTATCTTTATATTGATTTGAAAAATGGTACTGTAAGGGTATAGATCACTTTTACCGCAACAATCCTGTGAAACTGGTGTTTGTTGTTGTTTGGTTGTAACCCCATGAACTATACCTATCCAAGGGGTTTTCTTGGAAAAGATTCTGGATGAGTTTGCCATTTTCTTCTCTATTAGGCCCTTTTACAGATAGTCAGAGGTCGAGTGACTTGCTCAGAGTCACACAGCTAGAAAGTGACTGAGGCTGTAAAGTTGGTAGAGCAGGAATTATTATTCCCACTTTACAAAAGGGGAAAGTGAGGTGAAAAGGAGAAATGATCTATGCCAGGTCACATATTAATATCAGATCCAGGATTAGAAGCCAGGTCTCCTAATCACAAGTCCAACTAACTATTCATTATTGTTTCCAGTATATGTTACTTCTTTCTTGTGCCTGTCTACCTCTTTGGGGACCCTCATCTTTCCTAGTCTCTCTGGTATTTGAGAAATACTTTATTCATGTGGTCGGTATAGAGGGAGCTGGGGATGAGAGTGTTCTCGCACTAGGAGATTTTTTTTAACCCAAAGGAGTAAATTCTAAATTCTTAGATCTGGAAGACACCTTAAAATTATTTAGTGCAGTCTAAAGTGACCCCAGAAGTCATTTTGTCCAGTGTAGAAATCCTCTATAGTCTTCCTGACACATTCCCTAGCTTCTGCTTGAACACTTCCAATAAAAGGGAGCTCACTACCTCAAAGTCTAATAATAGAATTTCAGGTCCTGAAATAGCGTCATCAGGGGAAATATTTAGAGGCTTTCAGTGCTTCTGTCTCTTTCTGTGTAAAACGAAGGAATTGAACAAAGCCTTGAAGGGCCCTTCTCACTTCAATATTCATTCTATTAGTCTGTGATACTGTGGATGTTGCTTGAGTAGGCCCAAACAGAGTCACTTGTCAGCTTGGTTTCTGTGGTTGATGGCATGTGTGTGTCTGGGAAGGAAAAAAAACCCCAACAAAACAAGTTATTGATAGCCTCCCTTATGTCATCCAGATGGTACTGCCAGAAAAATCTTGGAGACAGGGATGGCCTCCTGCCTAAGCTGGATGTGCCTCCTGCTTATCACTGATATTGGGTTGGTCCTTTGTTGATAAACACAGCAATGAATAAAGGAAACTTACCTAAAACCCCAAGCTTGAACCCTGATTCTGCTCCGAAATTCTGATGTGAATCTGTGCAAGTCCCTTTCTCTCCCTAAGCCTCGGTTTCCCTTAGGAAATCTATAAAACAGGGGAGTTTGGACTAGATGGTTTCTAAGGATTGCTACAGCTCTGACATTCAACAATTCTGAATTGTCCATCCTGGAAGTGAATGAGAAGGAAACTGTTTATAAAATGGAACTAAGACCCTGAAGAGACAGTGCCTGCCCAATTGAAGAGTTTTGCCCATGGGTGAAAGTGAAAAAAGGGAGACAAAAGAATATCCCCCATAAATAAATATTCATTCTGCCTTTTTGCCTTCATATAGACAATCACTATACTTCTGCCTTTGCTCTCCTGAATCTATGAAAGTTGGAAGGGTCTTCAGTGTCTTCCTCTTAAAAATAAGGGGACTGGACTTGTGAGTCTCTGAGGAAGGAAGTGACTTGCCCAGTCAAGTGGAACCCAAATCCAGGCCTCTCAATTTCCTGCCCAGATCTATTTCTTCTTCCCCTTTCCTCTACCTACCCACATCCATGAATAAATCACATTGTAACTTCAAAAGACTAATTCAAATTTTCATAAGCATTAAAAAGAAACAAAATAAAAGAAGGGAAGAACAAAACAAAGAAATGATTGGAAATTATTATACTGTGTCTATGAACTTCTGTAATTTATAGATTGCTAAAATACTGCAGAAAACGTGGTTGGAAGAAAATTTGATCAAAGCTATCTGTTGATAACTTTCCTTTCTTCTTCCTTGAACTGCGTTTTCATCTTCTTTAGCCATTTTTCTTTTGGAGAATATCTCCTGTTTTACATTTTTGTATAAATTCTCTTCATACTATAGACTTTCATCAGGGAAATTTTTTTTTGCAAATTTTTCCCTACAGTTAACTTTTTTCCTTCTAATTTTCATTGCATTGATTTTGATTGTGCAAAAACTTTTCAGTTGTAGGTAATAAAAATTGAACATTTTATCTTCTATTTTTTTCTAACTATATTCTGTATCCATTTATTTGTACTGCTGGGTGGCATGAGATGTTGGTCTAAACCAATAAATTATGCCAGACTGCATTCCAATTTATTTTTTCCAGCAGTTTTTGTCAAATAGTGACTCTTTACTCCAATATTTGGAGCCTTTGGGATTATTGAACATTATATTACTATGATTGATTGTCTCTGGATTTATTTACCTAAACTGTTCCACCAATACTTTTCTACTTTTAAACCAGTAATGATTACCACTTTTGCAGTAAAGCTTGAGATTTGATTAGGTCTCCTTTCTTCCTTATTTCCCCCCTTATTTCCCATTGAGATTCCTGACCTTCTGTTCCTCTGAATGAATTTTTCCTAGGTCTATGAAGAAACTCTTGTAGTTTGGTATGGCACTAAAACTGTCAATTATCTTAGGTAGTATTTCCATTTTTATCATACTGGTAATGTTCAACCAAGAATAATTAGTAACTTTCCATTTATTTAAATTTGCCTTTACTTTGGAAAAAGTGTTTTGAAGTTAAAGTTGAATTAATGTTATTGTATATTTCTTGGTAGGTGGTCTCCCAGAAATTATATATATTCTGTAGTTATTTTGAAAGGAATTTATTGTTCTATTTCTTCTTGCTGGATTTTTTTGAAAATGTAGAAAAACTAAAGATTATTGTGGGTATATTTTATTCTACTTATTATTTCAATAATTTTTAGTTGAATCTCTAGGGTTCTTTAAATTAACCATTATATCATCTACACAAAATAATAATTTTATTTCTACTTGACCTATTATTACTTACATTTCTTTATTTTATTGCTATAGTGAGACTTTCTAGAATTATATCCAATAATAAAAGTGACAAGAAACACTTTCATTTTATTCTCAAACTTATATTCTAAGTGTCTTTCTTTTAGAGATAGTGTTTGCTCTTGGTTTTAGATAAATGTAGTTGACTATTTTAAAGAAAAGCCCACTTGTACCTATACTTTAGTGTATTTTTTCCAAAATTTTTGTAACTGTCCTACTTTGAGTATTTTTTTCTCTCATCTATGAGGATTTTTGAGGAAAAGCAGATGAAAAGAAGGTGCAATGTCTTTCTTATTAGAACTGTCAGTTGTTATATTGTGAAGAAATATTATGAAGATTATTCTGTGAGGAGTGAATTTGGCCAATGGCTGGAAAGAAACTAGAGGAGACAGAGAAAGGAGAAGGAGAAATCTTCCAATGGAGTTTTTTTTTTTCATAGTTATCTTGCAGAAAAAGAGATCTTACTTGGTATCTTGAAAGAAACTGAATGGTATGGGATGGTTTTCATAAGTGGTTATTTGCCCTTTTAGAGCTAGTTTGAGATAACACTGGCTGTGACATTTTTCACAACTAAAGTACTGTAATTATTTATATCTTCGTTTTAATATATTTCATTTGTTAATAAATTGAATATTCAGTAATTTTAATATTTATTTAATCATAGGGAGATCAAGGAATTTAATATAAAGAGATGAGTAATTGCTACTGGGGAAGGAGATTTCTCTAATTTATTCAATAAATAATATTTAGTGAAAGAGTGAAATTTAGTTAATGGATAGAGTAGGGACTTGAGTTATCTGATTATTTAATGAGAATGAGGCAATTATTTTTCTTTTCTATATTTTATTTTTCCAATTACATGTAAAAACAAATTTTAGACATTCATTTTCTAAAAATTTGAGTTCCAAATTCTCTCCTTCCTTCCCTCTTCTCCCCACTCCCTGAGGAGGCAAGCAATTTGATATAAATTATACATGTGCAGTCACACAAAACATATTTCCATAATAGCCATGTTGTGAAAGAAAATACAGATTAAAAAAGACAAGAAAAATAAAGTTTTTTTAAAAAAAGCATGCTTTGATCTGTATCCAGATTCTATCAGTTCTTTCCCTGGAGGTAGATAGTATTTTTCATCATAAGTCTTTTGGAATTGTCTTGGATCATTATATTGCTAAGAATCCTTGAGTAATACTATTTTACAAAAACTGCTGAGAAAACTGTATGGCAAAAATTAGGTGTAGATCAATAGATCCGTATCTCACACTTTATACCAAGATAAGGGCAAAATGGGTATATGATTTAAACATAGAGAATGATGTTATAAGTAAATTAGGGGAACACAGAACAGTTTACCTGTCAGATGTATGGAGAAGGGAAGAATTTATGTAAAATGAATTATTTTGATTATATTAAATTAAAAAGGTTTTGTACAAACAAAACCAATGCAGCCAAAATCAGAAGGAAAACAAGAAGCTGGGAAAATTTTTCATAACAAATGTCTCTGATAAAGGTCTCATTTCTTGAATATATAAAGAATTAATTCAAATTTATAAGAATCCAAGTCATTTCCCAATTTATAAATGGTCAAAGAATATGAATAGGCAGTTTTCAGATGAAGAAATCAAAGCTATCAATTATCATATAAAAATGTTCTAAATCTCTCTTGATTGGAGAAATGCAAATAAAAACAATTCTGAGGTACCACTTCACACCTATTAGATTGGCCAATATGATAGTAAAGGAAAATGATAAATATTGGACAGTGTGACAAATGTGATAAAATTGGGACACTAATGCATTTCTGGTGGAGTTGTGAACTGACTGATCCAACCATTCTGGAGGGCAATTTGGAATTATACCCAAAGGGTTATAAAACAATGTGTGCTCTTTGATCCAGTGATTTCACTATTAGGTCTGCATCCCAAAGAGATGGAAAAAATGGAAAAGGATCTGTTTGCATAAAAATATTTATAGCTGCTCTCTTTGCAAATTGTGGTACATGATGGTGATGCAATACTATTGTGCTATAAGGAATGATGAACAGGATGATTTCAGAAAGAGCTGGAAAGACCTACATAAACTGACACAGAGTGAAATAAGCAGAACCAGGAAAACATTATATACACAGTAACAGCAACATTGTGGAATGATCAAATGTGACAGACTTTGCTACTAACAACAATACAATGATCCAGAACAATTCTAAGGGACTTATGAAAAAGAATGCTATCTACCTTCAGAGAAAGAACTGTTGGAGAAGAAATGAAGATGGAAGCATATGATTTATCACTTGTTTATTTGGGTATATGTTTTAGGGTTTTGGTTTTATAAGATTTTTCACTTACAAAAATGAATAATATGGAAACGGGTTTTGTGAGATAGTACATGTATAACCCAGAATGAATTGCTCACCAACTCTGGGAGTGAGGTGGAGACAATTTGTGTCATATAACTTCAGAAAATATGTGGAAATTTGTTAATAAAATAAAATAATAGAATAAAAATGAATAGCTGAGATATTCACAGTTGATCATCATAGAATATTGCTGTTATCATGTACAATATTTTGGTTCTTCTCACTTCACTTTTTTTTTATCAGTTTATACAAGTCTTCTCAGGTTTTTCTGACATCATCCTGCTCATCATTTCTTATAGTTCAATAGTGTTCTGTCATAATTATATACCACAATTTGTTTAGCCATTCCCTAATTGATAGCTCTCTTTACAGTTTCCAATTCTTTGATGTCACAAAATGGGCTATTATAAACATTTTTGTACATATAGGTTCTCTCCTCTACTTTTTTTTTCTCTTTGGGATATAGACTGCTAATAGTAGTGATATTGCTGGATCAAAAGATATGCACAATTTTATAGCCCTTTTGGGTATAATTCCAAATTGTTCTCCAGAATGGCTGGACTAATTCACAATTCTACCAGTGGTCCATTAGTCCCAATTTCCCGTCATCCCCCCCAACATTTGTCATTTTCTTTTTTTGTCATATTACTTAATCTGATGAATATAAGGTGGTATCTCAGAATTGTTTTAATTTGCATTTCTCTAATCAATAGTTTTTTAGAGCAGTTTTTCAAATGACCTTGGATAGCTTTGATTTCTTCATCTGAAAACTGTTTGTTTATATCCTCTGACCATTTATCAATTGAAGTATGGCTCATATTCTTTTTTTTTCAAATCTGGCCTTATTTTTTTAATATTTATTTTTTAGAAAAGTTAACATGGTTACATGATTCATGCTCTTACTATCCCCTTCACCCCCCCACTCCCCCCACCCATGGCCACTGCAAATTTCCACTGGTTTTAACATGTGTCATTGATCAAAATCTATTTCCAAATTGTTGATAGTTGCATTGGTATGGTAGTTTCTAGACTACATCCCCAATCATGTTTGCTTCAACCCATGTGTTCAAGCTGTTAATTGAAATTTGGGAAATGCCATTTAAAAGTATATATATATTTTCTATGGACATGTGGGAACTATCAAACTACATTTCCTGTGGTCCAACAGGTTTCCAGTTCCGGTTCTTTGGGCGTGGGGACGCCTGTGTCACCACGCAGAGGACAGTTTAAATGGGAGGAGTATCCAAAAGGAAGCCCTCTCAGCTAGCAGGCACAGGAAGAGAGGAGAGGTAACAATAATGGCGGAGGCGGCAGTTTTGAATTCTTACAAGTGCATGGTCTAATGATTTTATCCCTATCAGCATGGCTTTAATTAAAATACTAATTTCTATATTTATATCAGTCTTTATCATTTTTAATCGTAACAAAGCAGTTGCCCCTCTTCTGTGTTTCCACTCCTGTAGTTCTTCCTCTGAATGTGGGTAGCGTTCTTTTCCATAAATCCCTCAGAATTGTCCTGGGTCACTGCATTACTGCTAGTACAGAAGTCCATTACATTCTATTTTACCACAGTGTATCAGTCTCTGTGTACAATATTCTTCTGGCTCTGCTCCTTTCACTCTGCATCAATTCCTGGAGGTCTTTCCAGTTCACATGGAATTCCTCCAGTTTATTATTCCTTTGAGCACAGTAGTATTCCATCACCAGCATATACCACAATTTGTTCAGCCATTCCCCAATTGAAGGGCATACCCTCCTTTTCCAGTTCTTTGCCACCACAAAAAGTGCAGCTATAAATATTTTCGTACAAGTCTGTTTATCTATGATCTCTTTGGGGTACAAACCCAACAATGGTATGGCTGGATCAAAGGGGGCTCATATTCTTTTATTTTTAACTCAGTTCTCTAGATCAGTGATTCCCAAAGTGGGTGCCATGGCCCCCTGGTGGGTGCTGCAGCAATCCAGAGGGACGGTGATGGCCACAGGTGCATTTATCTTTCCTATTAATTGACATTAAAATTAAGAAAATTAATTTCCAGAAGGCTAAGTAATATTTTTTCTGGAAGGGGGCAGTAGGCCAAAAAAGTTTGGGAACCACTGCTCTAGACATTTGAAAAATATGGCCTTTATCAGAGAAACTTTTATGAGGGGGGGTGTCCTCCTAATTATAAGATGACATCTGTGAGGACTACTAAAAAATCCCCCTCTCTCTAAGCACAAAGAAAGTGCCTTCCCCCTCTTTTGGGGGTATCTTCTTGGAAGTATCTCAAGGATAATTTGAATAACTCCTTTCAGCTGCCTTGATGCAATATAGGACAAGAAAGTATTATCTTAAAGGCATCAAAAGAGCTTCCACCATAAAAGAATGCCTGCCCTTTGATCCAGCCATATGGCGGACATGATTGGGGATGTAGACTTGAAACTACCACATCAATGCAACTATCAACAATTTGGAAATAGGCCCTGAACAAGGACACATGTTACAACAGTGGAAATGTGCGTCGGCAATGGGTGGGGGGAGAGCGGGGGGGTGAAGGGGAAAGTAGGGGCCTGAAGCATGTAAACATGTTAAAAGTGAATATTAATAAATGTTTAAAAAAAAAAAAGAGCTTCCACCACTAGGTAATGCAGTAGATAAAACACTGGGTCTGGAATCAGGAAGACTTGAGTTCAAATCCAATCTCAGACACTTACTAGCTACGTGACTTTGGGAAGTTACTTAGCTTCTGTTGGCCTCAGTTTCCTCATCTGTAAAATGGGAATAATAATAGCCCCTACTTCCTAGAGTTGTTATGTAGAACAAATGAGATAATAATGGTAAAACTCTTAGCATAGTATCTGACACAAAATAAGCTCTGTATAAATGTTAGTTGTTGTCATCACTATTATTATTATTAATAATTCTACAGACATATGGGCAACGTTTGGAGAAATGTAAAGGAAAAAGCCCATGGGATTCCTGGGTGGGGCAATGAGAGCGAGTGGTGGAGGCCACAGGAGCTGACATATATATTTTTGCCAGTCTTGGCTGGTGCTGGGTACAATGAGGACATGAACATTTTTGGAGGGAAAGATGAGTATTGGGTAGGTCAGAGAGAAGACTGGATAGGCAGAATGGGTCAGGTTGTAAAGGGTCTTGAAATAGGGAGAAGAGGAATATGCACTGAGTCTATAGACAATAGGGAGGGGAGGGAAGTGGTTAAATGGAAGCAGTGCTTTAGGAAGCTTAACTTTTTGATTTTTAAGTGACCAATTGCAACCAGCCAGTGCCATTGATTAGGTGGCACTTGGCCTTTCAATCAGGGACCTTGTGATTTTACTAACTGGCAAGATGCAGTGTCATATTAAAAAAAAAAGCTTCCTAACTAAGCTCAGAGGCTGATTAGCTGTGACCTTGGGAAAGTGTCTCCTTCACCCATACTGCCTCCCCTGCAAAGTTTTCTTATCTGAAAAATGAAGAAGGTTGGACTAATTGGTCTCTGAGGTCCCTGCCAGCCCTGATATTCACCGATCTGGCTTTTTTGCTCCCCTCATTTCCCTCTTCTGCCAGGTACATGCCTCATAGTCTTTCTTAAAGTAGAGAAAATCAGATGACTCTTACTTTGAGGAGGAGAGGGTCATGCCACTATCTATCGAAGAGGACAAGAATCGAGGTTCACATATACATTAACCAAGAACTTGGTGCTAATTGTTAAAGAAATTTCTTCTCTCTGAAGGCTCTCTTTGTTCTATGCTTTTTTGATATCATTACACCTCATCTTTTTCTTGTCAAAGCTTACTCTTGATGTCCAACTTAATTAAAAATCACTCATATACACAGGCTTCTTTGTTTTGTTTTGTTTTTTGTTTTTTATTTAAAAAATTTTTTATTTTGAATATTTTCCCCATAGTTACATATTTCATGTTCTTTCCCTCTCCCCCAAATCTCCCTAACCCCCCCTTAGCTGATGCACAATTCCACTGGGTTTTACATGTATCATTGATTAAGACTTAATTCCATATTATTGATAGTTGGACTAGAGTTATCGTTTATCCAGCGGCTCCCAAACTTTTTTGGCCTACCGCCCCCTTTCCAGAAAAAATATTACTTAGTGCCCCCTGTACATACTATCACCACCCCCTTACAGTTATTCACCACCCCTAAATGTACCTGTGGCCATCACCGCCCACCCTGGATTGCAGCAGCACCCACCAGGGGGCGGTGGCACCCATTTTGGGAATCACTGGCTTATACACAGGCTTTTTTGAAGGAGGAAAGCCTTGTATCTCCCCAATGAGATGTTGATGTAAGGGTCTGAGGCATATGGGCAGAGCAGCAGGTATCTAACCCCTGGACATTCTCTTGGTTTCATCAAGAACAGGGTCCTAACCCTATTAACTCCCATAGAGTTTCCACCTGTTAGCACTGTGTACAAGGAAGAGCTGATTAAACAAGCCTTAGAAGGAAAAAGAAAGAGAAGTCTTCTATAGGGTACAGGGAATGCCCCAGTAAAGTGATTTCTGCTTCTGCTTCCTGTTCAACACAAGGTTGAACAGATGCTTTCTAGGTGCTTCCCAAATCAGTCCTAAAATAGGTATGGCTTGCTATCAATTGACTGGGGGATGATAATCTCCTTTGTGGGTTAGTCGGGATTCTAACTTCTTTCCCCACCCCCAATAGCCTACATTGTCCATCTTATTTTTGAATTTAGCCAACTCAAAGTGAAGTCAGGGGAATCTCATCCTTGACTAGTGAGATATTGGAGGATGTCCCACCTTTTCTTAAGCACACAGTGATGGAGAGGAGGAAAGGAAGAAGAGAGAAAATAAAGGAGTAAAGGAGAGAGAGAAGGAAGAGAAGATAGAAAAGAAGGAAGGGAGGGAGGGAGAGGAAAGGAAGAAGAGAAAGGAATCAAGGATAAAGGAAGAGCCAAAAAAGGAAAGAGATAGAGAGGAGAGAGAAAGGGAGGGAGGGATGAAATAAGGGAGAAAGGAAAGAAGAAAGGAGGAGAGGGAGGAAAGAAGAGAGAAAGGAAGAGGGAAAAGAGAAAAAGAAAAGAAAGGGAGCTGGGTGAGGAGCCATCTCTTTTGCAGCTCCAGCTCTGCAAGGATTCCCCGAGTGTCCTTTGGGTTGGATTTCTATGAGCATGTGGTGGAGCTGAAGGAGACTAGTTTGTTTCCTGGGAAACAAATGTATGGTAGCAATTGAAGCAGCCACCTGAGCTTCTTCTCCTCCCCCCATGAGGTTCTGAGTTCTCAGAGCTAATGGAGAGAGAAATTGAGGATTATAGAGACAAGGAGAGTGTGTGAGTCTGTTTGGAAATATGTGGTTAAAAATTTGTAAGAGCATGTGTATAAGTCAGCTTATTTGGCATGCGTGTGTTTGCACATGTATGTATTCATAAACATGGTTTGCTTTCAAGTATGTGGGGTGAAAGTATATGGGTGTTAGAGGAGATTTGTGTGTGTGTGTGTGTGTTTGCGCGTGTGCGCATGTGTATTTAGGAGGAAGTGGAGCTGATTTGTTTATAGGTGTACATCATAGCCAACAGGGTACATAAAGGAGTTTAAATTCTTCCATAGAAAGTGTCTGTGAAAAAAAAAAAAAAGTCTGTGACTGTCCCTGCTCTCTCTACCTCTTCCTCCATTCTTTTTGTTGGTGTTCAGTTGTTTCAATCATGTCTGACTCTGTGGCCCCTTTTGGGTTTTTCTTAGCATGAAACTAAGGCAAACAGGATAAAGTGACTTGCCCAGGGTCACACAACTAGTAAGTTTTTGAGGACAAATTTGAACTCAGGTCTTTCTGACTCTGGACCTAGCCCTCTATTCACTGTGCCAACCAGCTGCTCTCCTCCACTTCTACCTTCACTAATGTTCCAAGTCAATAGCAGAATTTGGAAGAAAATAGAGCTTGGTCCTTCCCTACCACCAGATCTCATCTTCTCCAAGAAACCTTTCTAAACTAACCTAACCTGGGTCTATTCACCCTAATTCCTCCAACCTCATTTTAGGGATTATATGCAAAGACCAGCAATAGGAGCCAAGTGGTGCCATGTCAGTGTTCTAAACATTTCTTTCCTTCCCCCAAAGCTATGGACTTCCCTATGTTGCTATTGCATGAAATTTCACGACTGAAGTTTCATCTCAAAGCACTTTGAATAAACCTCTTATCACATATTGCCTTTACTGTTTGTTATAGGTGTCCTTGTCTCCTCTCCTTTCTATTCTTACATTCTCCACAGAGCCCAGCAACAGGGCCTTCACAGAGTGTTTGATAAAAATCGAATGTTGAATGTTTCATTCATCATTCCTGTGAATGAAAGACCTTTAAGAAATGTCAATGGGGGAGGACCTAGGTTCAAATCTAGCCTCAGATACTTCCTAGCTGCGTGACTCTGGGAAAGCCCCTTAATCTCATTTGCTTAATATGTATGTGTGTGTGTGTGTGTGTGTGTGTGTGTGTGAGAGAGAGAGAGAGAGAGAGAGAGAGAGAGAGAGAGAGACAGAGACAGAGACAGAGACAGAGACAGAGACAGAGACAGAGAAAGGGGAGAGAAGAGAGAGAGGGAGAGAAAGGGGGGAAACAGGGGGAGAGAGAAAAAAAGAGAAGAGGGAAGAGAGGGAGAAAGAGAGAGAGAGAGGGAGGGAGATAGGGAGAGGATGAGGAAGGGAGAGGAAGAGGAAGGGAGAGAAAGAGAAGAAGAAAGAGACAGAAAGACAGAAAGAGAAAGAGAGAGAGGAAGAGTGGGAGGGAGAGGAAGGGAGAGACAGAGGAGAGAGAGACAGAAGGGGGGGGTTAGGGGGGGAGGGAGAGAGAGAGACAGAGGCCAATGGGTTATTGGGTTCAATCTGTGAGTGTAAGCCATCCTTATAAGCTCTGATATCCACTGTTCCGTCTTCAGGTTTCTTTTACTTCTGACATTCTTTGAATCTTTAAGTCAATAGGTTCTTTGAAGGCAGGATCATGTCTTCTTCCTCTAGATTCCTCAGATTCTATTCTAGGCATAAAAGGCTAAATGAAACTAGCACATCTAAGAAGAAAGGTATTTTCAGGGGGATAAAATGGGCTTAGTAAGAATGGTTTAGGTGGGGTCACATTCTGAAAGGAAAATGTGGTGAAAGCAAGTGTGCCAACAGAGAAAGAACTCTCAATTTGGAATCAGAGGATCTGAATTCAAAAATCTGGTCTTTGACCTTGGGCAAATCAGTTGGCTTTTCTTCATCTGCAAAATGGGGGAGTTGGACTAGATTATCGTCAAAGATTCATTCCAACTTTAAAAAGTTCTGATCCCACAAATGACAGGTTTAAGAGTGTGTCCTTGACTTAACATTCCTTTCCCCCCAGCCTTTTGTGGTAAACCCCACAGACATGCTCTCATGACAACACTGTGCTGGGGGCTCACCCCAGGCTTGAAATCTGTAGCCTTAAATTACCCTCAAGCTGGTCCTGCCCCTGTTAGGAGTGATACATCCTGAGGGCCCCAGGGAGGTAAGTGGAGAATGAGTTTCTCAGAGTTTTCCTCTTCAAACATTTTAAGATTCCAAGCTCGATCTCTCCCAGACAGTGGGACAAGTGTACTGGGTGTGTGACTGTTTACATAGACATTTGCTGCTGAGTCATAGCTGGAGAACTGGCAGCAAGCAGCAAGGGGCTGAGGTTCAAGGCCAATTTTCTCTCTGCAGGTGAGACATTCTAGGTTACTCTGGGTGGTAAGGTCAAGCAGAGGAAGTTGGCAAAGCAGATTGATAAAAATGCAGCAGCTCAAAGCCCCTTAATTGCATTTGGATGGAGCACAGGATGAATTGCCTTTTTTTCCTTTTTTTTTTTTGCACATAACCAAGCCTCAACGCAGTATTCATAATCATAGATATGTCTGCAGTGCTGAGAGCCTATCTCTGTAATTCAATTGGCTTAAGAAACTGGGAAGGAGAAAGGAGGAAGATCCAGCAGTTTCTTTTAAAGAGAACTGACTGTCCTTTGGGACAGTGGTCCTCACTGAGGGTAGAGATGGGAAAACAAAGCAACAAACCCATTGCCTGTATTCTCTGCCAGCCCCCAAACTGTTTTCCTCCATCCCCTATAGATACCCCTCACATATGTATGTAGGCAGTGGGTTCATCTTTAGAGGGTTCCTATATGATTTAGGGATCATTTGGGCAGGAACTCTGTCAGTGGCATTCCTCCACCTGCCACTTGGGCAGAAGGCAGTAGCCTGCTCTCCAGGGTCCTCTCCTCAGGGTAGAATTATAGATCATAGAGCATCTTCACTAGAAGGTGGCTTAGACTTTAACTAGTCTAAAGTCTGAAATTTATAGAAGATGAAGCTGAAGTGGATTGAACTGAAATGTCACCCAAGGTCACAGTCAGTCAGTGGCAGAGCAACTTGAGTTGGGCATCCATGTGTTATGCTGACATGCTCATACATGTCTGTTTGACCTCTTCCTTTCAACTATCTCTTTCCCTATTGCTAATACAGATGCTGAGATCTCCCATATCCTTAAAAACACTCACTTAATCCATCATCCCTTCATATTATTATCTTTCCTCCTTTTCACAGCCAAATTCCCAGAAAAAGCTATCTGCTCTTAATATCTTTACTCTCGCTTGCTTTTGTAGCCCTTTGCAATTTGTCTTGGGGCCTCTTCCCTCAGCTCTCTAAAAAAGCTTTTAAAATTATTAGCTGTTTTTTAACATCAGTATCATTTCCAAATATATTCCTCCTTCCTCTTCTGCCTAGACAGCCATCTCTTCTGGTAAGGAAAGACCACCAAAGAAAAAGCAGTTCAGCAAAACTTAACAACACATCAGCCAGGTATGACCTAAGTGTGTTTGACATCGCATCCTTGGGGTCCCCTATTTTTTTTTTCAATTTTTTTAAACCCTTAACTTCTGTGTATTGGTTCCTTGGTGGAAGAGTGGTAAGGGTGGGCAATGGGGGTCAAGTGACTTGCCCAGGGTCACACAGCTGGGAAGTGTCTGAGGCCGGATTTGAACGTAGGACCTCCTGTCTCTAGGCCTGACTCTCAATCCACTGAGCTACCCAGCTGCCCCCAGGTCCCCTATTTTTTGAAAGAGAAGGAGGTACATTTTCTTATCTCTTCTCTGGGAACAAATTTAATCACTGTAAACACATAGCTTTAGGTTAAAAATTTTATGTGTTATTTTCCATTTACATTGTAATATTTGTGTATTTTTTTTGGTTCTGCTCATTTCATTCTTCAACTCATATCTTCCCATGCTTTTCTGTATTTTTTATATTCATTATTGTTTGCAGCATAGTTTACAGTTTATAGCACATTCTATTACATTCATACTAATTTGCTTAGTCATTTATTTTGTTTCCATTTCTTTGCCAATACAAAAAATGTTCTTTTTGGCATATATGGGAACTTTAAAAAAGATATCTTATTTTCCCAATTACTTGTAATAACAATTTTCCACATACATTTTCTGAAGTTATAGGATTCAAATTATCTCCCTTCCTTCCTTCCCATAAGCCTCTCAGAGATGGTAAGCAATTTGATCTGGGTCACACACACATGTTTTATCAGGCAAAACACACTTCCATATTGTTCATTGTTGTAAGAGAATAATCATACAAAACCCAAACCTCAAAATAAGAACACAAGTAATCAGTAGTAAAAAACAATATGCTTTAATCTGTATTCCAACTCCAACAGTTCTTTCTCTGGAGGTGAATAGCATTCTTTGTCATAAGTCCTTGAGAATTATCCTAGACCATTGTATTGCTGATAGTAGCTAAGTCTTACACAGTTAATCATCCCATAATATTGCTGTTACTGTGTACAGTATTTTCCTGGTTCTGCTTATTTCACTCTGCATCGGTTCATGAAGGTCTTTCCAGCTCTTTCTGAAATCATCCTGTTCATCGTTGCTAACAGCATAATAATATTCTCTCACCATCATTTACCACAATTTGGTCAGAAATTCCCTAATTGATGGACATTCCCTCAATTTCCAATTATTTGCCACCACAAAAAGCTGCAATAAATATCTTTGTACAAGTAGGTCCTTTCCCCCTCTCCACTCTGCCCCTGCTTTTTTTGGTGGGGGGATATAGTTTTATAGCCCTTTGGGCATAGTTCCAAATTGCCCTCCAGCCAACTCCATCAACAATGCACTAATGTCTATATGGTAACTTTTTGGTCTTTGATATCTTAGAGGAATTCCTAGCAGTGGGATCTCTGAATTTAAAAATATATATTTTTTAAAGTATAATTTCAAATTGCTTTTTAGAATTATTTGACCAATTCCTAGTTCCATCAGCAGTGCATTAGTGTGCCTGTGTTTACACAGCTCCTTTAACATGGACAGCTCCCATCTTTGCCAATTTGTTGTATATAAGGTAAAACTTCAGTTTAAAAAATTTGCATTTCTCCTATTACTAATGAATTGGTACAGTCTTTTGTGCATAGCCTACACCTGTTTTGAGAAATATTTGTTCATATTCTTTGACCACTTATCCACTAAGGAATGGCTCTGTCTTATATTAGCATCATTGATCATTGCGTTGACAGATACACTGGCCTTTCCTCAATCCTTACTCTTTTTGACTTTTGATAGCATTTTTCATTTGGTTACCCTCTCCTTCTGGATGCTCTTCCCTATCTGGGTTCTCTTGGCACTATTCTTGGTTTTCCTCCTTTCTATTTCTTCTCAGTATCCTTTGCTGAACCACTATGTATAGTCTATTCCCTAATATCTCAAAGTTCTGTACTGGATCTTTTATCTTTCCACATTCTCTCTCAGGGACTTCATCAACTCCCACCAATTTAATTATTGGTACTATGCCAATGACTACCAGATCTACATACAGTCCCTCTCCTAAGCTCTGATCCTATATCAAGAACATATTATTGGGCATTTGGGCCAGGGAATCATATTAGCATCTCAAACTCAGAATGTGGAAAACAGAATTCATCTTTCCCCACAAAACTATCCATTTCTGAACTCCACTCCACCTGCCCCCAGTTCTGGTTAATGATTTAAAAGTCGGATGGTACAGTTCTGAGTGTGCTGGACCTGGATTTGAGTTCATATACAGTTTCAGACAATTACTAGCTGTGTGACCCTGGGAAAGTCACTCGACTTTTGCCTGCCTTAGGTTCTTCATCTCTAAAATGGGGATAATAATAGCATTTACCTCCCAGGGTTGTCATAGATATCAAATGAGATAATATTTGTAAAGCATTTGGCAAACCTTAAAGTACTACATATACGATAAATTTATTGTGTTTATTTTTCTAACTTTATTATACATTATGCCCCTTCACACATTCTATGGTCTAGTCAAACTAGCTTTCTTATTCTGTATACATACTCCATCTCCTATTTCCATGTCTTGGAATGGGCTGTTCCCTATGTCCTCCTGACCTCCACTTCTTAGAATCCATAGTTTCCTTTTATGATTCCTTTCCAAAGATTATATTATATTTCTTGTACATATACATAAGTACATATATGTGTACATATATGTACATGCACACACATGCTATCTGCTTGATAAACTGTAAGCTCCTTGAAGGCAGGAACTTTTTCATTTCTGTCCCAAGGAAACCACTCCAGTCCTTTTGCCAAGAAAATTCCAAATGGGGTCATGAAGAGGCTAAAATGACTGAACAACAACCACACAACACCTTATCTATAAAATGAGGTTCATACTTGAGAACATTTACGGAGCGCTTCAAGGGACCTTAAAGGTCATATAGTCTAACTCCCTGGTTTCCTAGATGAGGAAACTGAGGCTCCACAGATCATAAATGGCTCAAAGTCCTCTGCCTTCAAATCCAGTACTACTGCCACTCTACTAGGCTGCTTCTTGCCCAACTTTCTTCACAGGAGTAAGAACTTTGTAAATGGAAAAGCAGTGTTGAAATGTGAGCTATTATTATTTTAACAAATTTAGAACTAACATTAGCATCAGAGCTCATTATGAAAGATAGCTCTGTGACACTTGCTTGTGTACCAGGGGAACAACATATGGGTGACTGTCTGAACTGTCCTAAATGTGTTGCTTATTATGAGGGTAATTTGGCTTTTTTGTCAAATATATATAACACAGTGCTGTTGGAATAACTGCAATTTTACCTTATTGACATGAATCTAAAAGAAATGAGTATTGGAATAGATGTAAGGCTCTTCAAGCTGTATCATTTAATGGGAAGAGTGTTAGAGCTGCCAACAAAAGATCTGGGTTCAAATCCAAACTTTGTTATTTACTATCTGTGTGACTTTTGACAAGTCACGTAACCTCCAGGGATGATGATATTTCCATCTATAAAACATGAAGGTTAGACTAGATGACTTAAAAAAAACCCTTTACCTTGTCTTAGTACCAGTTCTTTTCTTTTTTTTAAACTTTACCTTTTTGTCTTAAAATCAATATTAAGTATTGGTTTCATGGCAGAAGAGTAGTAAGGGTTAGGCAAAGGAGGTTAAGTGACTTGCCCAGAGTCACACAGCTAGGAAGTGTCTTGAGATCAAATTTGAACCCAGGACCTCCTGTCTCTAGGCCTGGAGCTCTATTGACTGTGCTACCTAGCTGCCTCTAGTCTAAATGACTTTTAAGATCCCTTCTAACTCGATCTGGGCCTTCTTTACTTAGAATTAAAATGTTTTACATGTGCAGACTGGGCTATGAGTTCTCTGGGGGAAGGAACTGTGTTGTCTTTTCATTCTGTATCCTGTTTAGTTGATAACAGAGCTGGTGTTTTAGATATAATTTGGTTCTTTGTAGTTTGTCAAAAGTTTAATTTTCTGACATTCCTCACATACAACTCCTCGACTACAATTTGTTCATTATCAGATCTCTTGGAATTATTTCTCTCATGAATCAATATAAAGTTCTGGAATATATACATATGCATCTCTATATGCAATTAAATATAAATGTAGGTTATAGATATAAATACATACATGCATGTTCATACAATGCACATATGCATACATATCTGTCTGTCTATTTGGAGATGCATTTCTATTATCTATGCTACCAATACATTCTTTCTGGTATCCAACCTTGATTCTCTAAGCTGTCCCTTGCCTTTTGCTTTTCTTCTAGGGCAGCATCTGGAAGGCCGTGGTTGATGTGTACAGGAAATCTGGTGGGACAGCTATTGGTCTCAGATCCTCATACATTTTGTGATGCTGTGGTGAAGACTGAGGTTTTCATTGGTAAAAATATAGTCCTCCAGCTCTGCTACTGAAAAATATGCATAATAAAAAAACAACACTTCAGGCTAGGTGGGAAGAGAATGCCTTGCCTCCTTAGATATCTTTTTTTTCTGTCTCAAATTCATTTTTAGCCATGCCAGGGAGGATCTGAGGAGCTTGCTCTAAGGTATATGGTTTTCTGTGAAAAAAGGCTTTGAGATCTAGACTAGGGGAGGAATATGGGGAGTGTTTAGGGAAGACCAGCTCTTCTGGTATGCCTTTTCAAGGATGCTCATCCTCTTCTGATGTCCACCTGCCACCCAGCTCTTACCTGTGGCTCCAAGAAGCTGTAGAATGTACAAGTGGCCACACTCTAGTAAACTATCTTGGTAAATGGGCTAAACCAGGTGAAGGGTAACTGGTAGGCCTCCAGCCCATCAGCGAGTTAGAGGGACACCTACTGTAGGAATGTGAAGACTTCCCCAGCAGAAAGGGAGGATGAGAACAATTTGTTCCAACAACCATGAAGGCACTGCACTGGAAGCAGGCGCTATGGTGTGCTTAAGATCCTGGTCAGACTGTACGTCATCCACTGCGTCCAGGACTAGTTGTCTTGACTTTTGTCTTGTCATTGGATTTCATCCTTTTTTTTTTAAACCCTTACCTCCTGTCTGGGTATTAATTCCAAGACAGAAGAGTAGCAAGGGCTAGGCAACAGGAGTTAAGTGACTTGCCCAGGATCACACAGCTAGGACACATATGAGGCCTTGCCACTGGATTTCAGTGATGCTGGAAGACAGAGTGAGGCTGACTTTGTGCAACTCTACTTCATTTAAATTCAATTCACACACAAGTCAAGACATCATCTGTGATATCATTGATCTCTTGAAATGAAGAACAAACAAGAAGTTGGAGGGGTTGAAAAGGAAAGATCTAAACTTAGTCCAGGAACACTAATTGGCTTTTAATAGCTGGGTTTGGTGGCTTTGACAAAATTAGCTCAGTCTGCTCTTCTCAGGGAGAGACTTTAGCCATTTTGTCCTAATATACTGAAGCTGAAATGGATCTTGAAGCATGGGGAAGGTGCTTAGCAGGGATAATTCACTTGGTAAGTCAGCTTGTGTGTTCCATGGAACAATATGCCCAGTAAGTAGGTGGCCTATTGACCACAGAAGAGCACACTTAAAGACAGTAGAATGATGAAATCACCAGAAAGTATTATGGATCCTACAGTAATGAAAATGTGAGTTGCCCTTCAAAAGTATTATCCACATGTGGAACTCTTATATGCAATTGTTCTTTTGGGATTCATTCTCTCTATTTGTGGTTTGTCTATTTATGGAAGAGTGAGGCTTTCCACTGAAAATCTTTCTTTGTTTTTCCATTGACTTTCCATTGAAAATCTTCCTTAGTTAATTTCTTTAAATGCTTTATTTTTTTAACAAATTGAATATGCTACCTGCGCAAAGAAAAAATACATTGCTTGGAACTTGGACTACTGTTTTGAATATACTGAACTTGTTTTGAGGGGGGTGCTATTCTGGGAACCTTGCATGAAAAAGGGGGCGCCAAAGGTGTTATGCTGTTTTTTCTTTGGTTTCTGATTCTGACCTACTTTTCCAGTTTTAACTTACACTAAGCTAATTCCCTTTATGCCTAGAAAATACTTTCAATCCTCCAACTATCTTTGTTGAAACTACTCTATATTAAAAACACATCTCAAGTATGATCGTCTCTATGAAATCTTCCTTGATCTCTAATGTGGAACAGAACTTATCTTTCCTCAGATTTCTCATAACCCTATTTTGTAGCTCTCTAATGCACTTATTTTTAAAATGTTTATATCACTACAATTCTCAGTACACCTCCCACCTCAAAGAAACCTCTTTTGTAAGAAAGAAATATGGAAGCAAAACAAATGAACACTTTGACCATGTCTGACTACACATACACTAGAAGTCTACTCTCTACTGAGAGGGAGGCATGTTTTATCAGTCTTCCTTCAAGAACTTAATATATGTCATTGGGTATTATAGTTACCTTGGGTGTGTACATATATACAAATCTATACATCTCTTACCTTCCTTTTAGGTTATAAACTTCACGAGAGCAGGTAACTTTTAACACACTGAAACTTTGTACTGGTCCTACAGCAGCACCATGGACAGGGCATCTTACCCAGTAGGTGCTTAAATATTTAAGTTTATACACATTTAACATAAATACATGTTTTTAATATATATAAATGTACATATGTATATATAATATTTAAATTAATTTAAATTAAATTAAACAATTAAAATTAATAGTTAATACAAATATTTAATAATATTTAAGGTTTGATAATAATTTAATATTAATAATACTTAATGTAATAATAACTTAATATTTGACATTAATTTTATGTTGCATATTAATTTAATTATTTTAATTTAATTTAAATATAATATTATTTTATATTATTTTAATATATAATATATAAACATATATATGTGCGTGTGTGTGTGTGTATAGATATATTTATGTGTGTGTGTGAGTGTACGTATGTGTGTATGTAACTAGCTGGTGTGGTGGATGGAATATCAGGAGTCAGGAAGACTTGCTTCAATTCTAGCCTCAGAAACGGACTAGCTGTGTGACTCTGGGCAAGTCACTTTATCCTGTTTGCTCTAGTTTCCTTATCTGTAAAATGAGCTAGGAAAGGAAAATGGCTATCCACTTCAGTATTTTTTCCAAGCCCGAAATGGAATTATGAAGAGTCAGATACAACCGAAATAGCTCTATGTCTATCTGTCTATCTAACTTTCTCTCTGTCACTCTGTTCATTCATCTCTCTCTCTCTATCCATCCATCCCTCTATTTATCCATCTATCTACATCTCTACATAATTTCCTGGGCTCTATGAGAGTAGGAACTAAATCTTATTCACCTTTGCCCTTACAATGCCCTCTACATATTAGGCATAGTCATACATGTTTAATGAATTGCAGCTTATTTGATTTCAGCCCATTTGTTCCTTATGTTAAAATTTTATCTTGTTCTGGACTCTCTGACCCTCCCTCTCCCCCTCCCCATTTTCTGCTTCTAGTCAGCAGTATAAAATAGCAATAGCAGGAGGTTAAGTTTGCAAAGAGGAACATAGATGTCATATATAAACCATCTCAAAGATCAAAGGAGCATAATTTGCAAACTGCATCATATATTAACCCAAAATCACATCTGTAGACTGTGTGCTAAACCAGGGAAAGCCTGTCAGGGCCTTTTGGTCCTATGCTATGAAAACCACAGATAAATTTCAGATATTTGCGTTAGCACTGGTTGAATACCAAATGGTGCTGATAATTTCGAGATGATTTGGACATGTTAACTTCAAAGTTATACTGACAACTTGGAGATGCTTTGGATAGAGTTGGTTTGATAAGTCTGATCCCTCACCAAAGACCTATAAAACAAGACCTCAAAACTCTTGTCCGCCAAGCATTCTTCCATGTCTGTTGGGTCCATGCTGCTAAGTGCTCTGAACTGTAATTCATGGTTACATGAGTTACACTCTCTGACTCTCCCCTCTCCCTCCTCTTCCCCACCACTGCCTCCTTCCCCTACCACCCATCCCTGTCCCCACGCCATCTTTCTTTGTAGCCGCCTCCTTTCACTGTTTGTCTCTGTCCTTTCTGTGCTGCCATGTTCCTACAGCCTCTGTGCCTCCTTAAAGAGTGATTGCAGTCTCCCTTCCCATTGCCATTGTGATCTTTCCCAGAGAAACTGCCTAAAGAATTGGGAATGCTTGGCGCATTTCATAATTCCCTAAATTAATTAGTGATTCATTCCTTTTCCCTTTTACTATTCATCTCTTCTTTCACAGTGCAGGGCTAGGAGGGAGGAAAAGGAGGAAAACCCAGCCATGTAAGAAGTCAAAGGACAGTAGTTAACATCTTCCTTGAATGACTGGATATTGGTGTCAAGAGTCCTGAATTGTATTAAACTCAATAAGTCATACTTTTAAAGAAACCTTAGGCTCCCTTTTTGGTCTTTGGTCCAAACTCCAGGTGGCTCAGTCACCAGTTGATTTCTATGCAAATGAGAGGTCAAGTTTCCTTCATGCATCATAGCACAAATGAGTCCACAGGTGGAATGGGACCCTAGCCGGCTCCTGTTCTCAGAAACCACATTTTCCCAAGGGAAGTGAAGTTGAGGGGTCTCTTTATCAAATGAGCTGGAAAAACTCTGATACATGGAGGGATCTAGATTAAGGGTGAAGAGTGGGGCCCAAGCTTGGCCCCTGCCAGGGCACTTACAATAAGTTTTTCTTCCATTTTTGAGTGTTTGTCTAATATTATAGACATAGAGGCAGCTAGGTGACATAGTGTGTAAAATGTTGGACTTGGGAGTTTGGAAGGCTTGATTTTAAATCTTGCCCTTGGACATTTACTAACCTGTGTTACCTTGGGAAAATCACTTTAATTTCTCTATACCTCAGTTTCCTCAAGTGCAGAATGAGGAGGTTGGACTTGATGGGTTCAAAGTCCCCTCTACAATCATATACCACACGGGTTAACACTTCCTTACATGGTCTAGATTAGCTTCTTTTGTGCTATGTGAATGAATTTTGTGTTCCCTATATGGTCTGAGGGTAAGAACTATGGCTTTCTTTTATTAGTGGTAAGACAGTGGTAGGCAAAAAGTGGAACTCTACTTTGATTTTAATTATTTATAGAAAGCAAAGGAGGCCACTGAGGGTGCCCCTGTCTCTGAGGCAACCTCACTATTTCCTACTCGACAACCTGACCATCAGGCTACTCAGTGAAGACAAGAATCTGAAATACCAAAACAATCCTAGTCCTGCCACTCATGGGCCCGTTTTCTCCATTTAGAAGATGAGCTCTAATGTCCTTTTCAGTTATGATATGCTATGACTGAATATAGGAAATGAGGGAAGGTGGACCCTCTTTCCTTTCACATACCATGGCTGCCATCTCTATGGTCAAAGGATCTTGAATAACTGTTCTGAGCCGATCAAATCATAGTAGAACCAAATACAATCTCCAGTGTTCAGCTTAGTTGAAAACTGGCATTTTCCTTCACTCCACCTTTAACCTTGGGATTCCAGGGCCCTATGCTAACGTGTACACTGGGATCAGTAAATGGTTATCTGTTTCATGTTTTCATCTTATGGAATTCATTACATTTGTACTTTTCTTCTTTCCTTAAAGGCTTTGCCCCTGCTCCCTCAGGGACAACCCTCTCCTCGGCTGCCCCTTTGTTCAGACCCAGGTGATCTCGATACTACTTGATTGGACAGGAGGACAAAGGTCAGCTTATGTCTAATCACACTTGTCCACCTGAGGGAATTCTCTGCTTGTTCCTTTCCCAGGGTTCTACCATTTGTTCCTGTTAGAAGCTGTAAGAACACAGGAGAGCTGGGCTGTTTGCCAAAGATGCTCCCGGCAGCGCCTCCCCTAGTCCCTCAGACCACCTTGAGGCGAGGGTGTGTGAGGCAGGACCTTAAATCCTTACTAAAGGCTCATCGGAGGACACTCTTGATGTGTTCATGAATAACCCCCAGTCATTCTCCATCTATAAATTTACCCAATCCCTCTGAGATTTTGGCCCAGTCAGGTCCTGCTTCCCAACAGAGCTTGCAAGTGGTGAATATATTTTGAGTCTTACAAATTTATGTAAAAAAGACAGCAACAACCGCATCAGACAAGAACACCGCATCGCTGGCTGTCCTGCCTTTATTAAAACCAATCTTGGTAATGGGGATGGGCTCTCTAGGGCAGGTAAGGTGGAAAGAACCCAGATTTAGGCACAGGATCTCAGTTTTCTAATCCCGGTTGTCATTCACTGTGATCTCAAGCAAGTTAAAACAACTTTTGGTATGATTATACAATTATAAAATGAGGGATTCATAGGAATAGGTTTAGAAGAGAACCAGGAGGCTACTGAACGTAACTCATTTTAAAAATTGCTGATGAGGAAAGTGAGGTACAGGGAGGTTAAGTGACACACTCAAGGTCATGGTGTGAGGGGCAGAATGTGGCCCCACACCTTCCTGACTCCACGTCCGGTGCTGTGAGGACCCTTCCGGCTCTAGGATGACACTCTTCCGCTCACCACCTGCTCTCTGGCTGGTCTTGCCTGTGAGCAGAGAATATCTCTCTTCTCTCGTGGAGGTGCAGCTGCTGCTCCCTTTGAAGCCTACTGACCACATACACACTACCCAGATGCTGATGTACACAGAAAACATTGCTTTATTGACTGCATTTGCCAACACACTGAGGAATGCGAAGGTTTTCCATAAGCTATGGGCCGTGGTCCCCATGTGTATTTAAAGCATACACGGAATTTGAACATGATGGCGACGCTGGTAGACAGCGCTATCACAAGGCAACACAAACAGCATGCATTACATGGCCACACAGAACGAGTTGGGTACATTCTATTGCTTTAAGGATTGCCTAACATGGAAAATGTACAAAAAGGAGAAATAGGTCTTTGCATTAATGAAAAATACATTTTTTTTCTACAAAGGAATCTTTCTAATACAAGAAAATAAATATTGCAACATAAGCCAAAAATAATTTAAAATTGCTCTTTTCAATATATTTTCAATATTTCTCTTTTATATTAACAAATGGCACATCACTTTCTTTGAAACAAAGAAAACAGAAGGCTCTCCTCCTGTGACATTCATATCATTTCCCATCACTGATGTGGAGCGGAATTTCTTTATGTGTTAAATGGAATAAAATTGGAGGGAATTTCCTTAAAGAACAACCAAAGGTGATATTGTTCTGGTGACAGAACACAAGCTCCTGGGGCTTCCCAGCTAAGGCCAAGGCCGATTTGCTGAGCAGGTCCTGAGGGCTCTCCCCAGAACCCTGACTCACTGGTTCCCCAGATCCAACCCTTGGTAGCAGCTCAGTTAGGACCAAATGGCTCATTCTTCCTTGTGCTAGAAGGGATGGGGGAATCCAAATCACTGCCAGAATTCCTTCTCACAGTTGCAAACTGCTTCCCTAGACACAGACAGATACCCAACCATCCATTCTGTAGAACCCTAAACAAGGCCACACTAAAAGCTTGAAGCAAACTCCATAATGGCAGGAGTGGGGTGGGAGGGGGCCTCAGAAGCTTAATTTCCACACAAAGTGAAGCGAATCTTCCCCTGGCCACTCCCATTCACCAGGTATTCACACACATGTAAAACCCACCTTTGCCATCTCTCCTCACTCTTCCCCCTTGAATCCTGGTGTGGCTTCTTAAAGGATACAAAGTCCTTTATAGTGCAAACATTAACTCTTGCAGTTCATACAGTATCTGAAAGTCAAAGCTCATTTAATAAAATAAACCATTCAAACCTTTCTTTTTTAGTTCATCCCAAAATACATTTATAGTACAAAAAAATATTTTCAAGTTTTCCTCACTTGGGAGGGATATAGAGGAGAATGTGGGGGGGGGGGAGGTACCAGCCTGAAGGTCTCTGGAGTGTTAAGATGGAGCAGTTTCCCTGGGGGGGGTGGGAGGTGGGATGGGAAAGATGGGGGGAAAGGGAAAGGAAGGACAGTAGGAGTACCAGCATCCCACCCTGGCTACTTTGAATCACTGAAGGGAAGGGCCTGTAATAAATCCATTTGAGTTTCTGGTAGGGATTCTTAAGGGCACAGGAACTACAAATTAGAGAGTGACTGGGTTTTGGGGCCTTTTGGTTAAAATTCAGGTAGAACCACTTGCCCCTTTCCCCTAGTACCCTAAATGCCATTCCTGTTTTCAGCTTAGGTATGGGAGTTCTCTTTTGGCGAAAATCCCCTTATTATAATGAAAGGAAGACCAAGAGAACACAATGTTCAGCAGAACAGCAGCCATAAGACAGTGAGAAATTGAGCCCCCTTGCTCAGGGTCAAGAAACCAGCTCTGGGCTAGAAATAGAAACAGAGGGAGATTCCAGAGGAGTTATATCCCCTTCTTCCTCGTTTATGTGTTATTCAATTCCCTAAATATTTTCTCTCATCTGATAGATAACCTTATTAAATTAAGGAAGGCAAAATAGCTCAAACTGGATTTGCAGAACAAGGCCTCATCCCAGTTGCTCTTCCTTTTCCTCCTACATGAGTTTGATTGGGGAAAGGTAGTTCCAAAATGCCCCGGGCCATTTGAAGTGAGGAAAGCACTGTCTGTGTCTCTAGTACCTTAGGAAAATCTTGCCACCGCTTTAAGGCATGGTATCAATCCGATGATTTGGCCTCTATCTCCTCCCCACCTCTCAATACTCCTCCGTCCATCAAGTTGTTGGGTGGATAATATCCGAGACTTTCAGCTCCTCTTAGGAGAGAAATGTCGCCCAAACGTTAACACCCCGTCACCCCAGCCCCCAAGCAGGGAAGCATCCTCTAGCTCCCCAGAGCACATATACAATATCATACAAGTTCTAGGACATATCCCAGTCCCTTGGAAATCCAGTCCTCCTCTGCACCCCACCTCCAACCCCTCTCCCACAAAACCCCAAGCTGCCTAGCAGCTAATTTTGGTTGTTCTTTAAGTCTGTCCCTTTTGAGTGTCCGGTATGGATCAGGCAAGAGATGAGGCTGCAGGCCAATGAAGCTGTCTACAGGGATTTGTGTGAGATGGTTTGCTAACCATAGCTGAACTGAAGTACACGGAAGCAAGGTCCATTAAAAGGCAGCAGATTGATTATTGTTTTGACTCTTTATACTAGAATACTGTACTAATGCCTACCAAGCCTGTTGAAGATAAAACTAAATCCTATTACTGTGTTTAACATTATCAGAACACACTGAACCTTCTGAATCCATTAATTCTCTCTCCTAGATTCCACAGAAGTTGGAGACTGATTTGCACACCAAAATTTGTCATTGTTGACTTTTTTTTTTTTTTTGGCTTTGAAGACCCATATGAAATTTACTGAAAGGCTACCAAATGTGCAGTCAAGTGCACACCTGGCAGCAGGTTTGTTGCAAGAGTCAGGATTTAACCATGTTTCCAATCGATCATCACTCTCCTGGTTTGTGGGTGAACCACGCAACTGGTAACCAGGACTTTTCCTCGATGGTCTCATTGTCAGTTTCTCCCCAACCTGTGAGTCTGAGAAAGTTCTGAATGGACTATGCCAAGCATCAGAAATCAAAACACCAGGGTCTGTACCATTTCAGTGGCAAAAAAAAAAAAAAAAAAAAAAAAAAAGAAAGGAAAGGAAAAAAAAAGCATCCTCTGCAGAAAGCTTGGATTCTGATGCCTTGGTTACATGCTATGAACATATTTCTAACTCCTTTGTTGCCAAATAGCTCCATTTCTTTAAAAAAAAATCCAAGTGACCAATTTCTGGGTCCAGGCTGTGCTGCTGTGTTATTGTCAAAAGATTCTTTGGCATCCACAAAATTATTCAACTGATTCATTTGACATTTGCAAGGTTCTTGTTTGAAAAGTTCTGGTTTTGCCAGTAGAAGAAGTGTCCCAGGTGTAATTCTTAAAAATAAAAACTTAAAAAAAAAAGTTTCACTGAATTTTGTTGTTGTTTTTGTTCCCTGAGCTGTCAATCACCCTGGGGTCACTCCAACCAAATACATTAGCGCAAATCAACTGTGACCTTGGAAGCCAGAACTGAAAGGATGGGGTGGGTTAAGTGCAAACACAGAAACTCGCCTGACTCATAGGTATCATCATGGGTTTTTAAAAAACTTTTAAGGCTTAGAAGGGGCATTTCTATGCATGAAAATCTTGTAGGTTTTTAGAATACTGACTTTAATGAATCAACCCTCCCCTTTCTATTTCCCCAAGGAGTTCACAGGCTTGTAGGTAGGAGTGTTTTTCCAAAAGAAACTGAAGGAAGAAACTTGTAGTCTTAGTAAGACTGAAAACTGCTAAAAGGCCAACGATCTGATTTGCTTTCCAATGTGCAGGACAGGGACTACAAGGAGGCTTTAGCTGTCACCTGTTCCAGGAAGGAGACTTTGCTTTTACAGTTAACACATTCAAGTTTTAAATGTTTATACTTTTCCTGTTTTGCAAAGTGAATGCCTTGACCTTTTCCCCTAGCCCCCTCCCTGGTCCCATTTGGCTAATGGATTCACCTGAGTAAATGTCTCTTGAAGTCAAGGGCCGGGAGCCCTGCCTGTGTTTTTTCCCCCCTCTGGTTAATTCCTATGGCCACTCAGGCACAGTGCTTCTGGGAGGAAAGGGGTGGCTGGCTGAAGGGTTGGCCCTCAGCCCTCGGATGGAAGCAGATTGAACTGGAAAAGGTGAGAGGAACAAATCGACAAGGCTTCTGTTAAAGGAGTGTTTTCCCCCACCCTTAAGTGCTTTCTTCAAATAAGCTCTTTGTGCTTTAGAAAAGTTAGTTCTATATTAGGTTTCGCTTATTCTACTTCCTTGGGTGTTGGGGGGTGTTGCCTTGTTGTGGAGAGGGGTTCAGCTATACCCCTGGAACCTGACTCCTGACCCAGCCTTAGGACTGGATACTGAACCCTGGGCAAAGCAGGAAATGAGTTTACTTGTCTTTGCCTTGAAATAATGCCCATAAGACTGTCATCCCTGCAGAAACAATGGGTACTGGCAATATCAGACCTCGTTATTGATGCCTTGGGTGACCCCAGTTGGGGCCAGAACCCCCAGTCCCTGAATGCCCATGTTTGGCATTTTGCTTCATTGGGATAAGCAAGTTAAATTATTAAAAGGGACGATTCTTGTCACCCAGGCCAGGGGAGTGGAAGTTTATGTCCTATGTCCAGCATACAGAGGAGAGAAAGACAACGGTGCTCAATTTTAAACTATATATATAAAACAAATGAAAACTCCCACCCCACCCCCGAGAATGGAACCCCTTTGTATTATGATATCAGGCAGAAATCGAAAATGGCAGTTGTAACTGGGTTTAGGCCTCTTAAGAACTGTCACAGTTGGTTATCTGGTTGAGTTAGGATGCCAAAACGCTCATTCTGACTACCTCGTCGTTTCCTGAATCCTTCTGGCTTAGCTGAACCCTGCCACTCCCTGGCTCTGAATCAGAGTCGCTCATTTCTGCATCGGAGAAGTAGCCATCGGTCTCATTGTCAAAGTGCAAGGTGACCTTTGGCCTCTCCCCTACCGGAGGTCTGTTCATTGCCTCGGGCTTTGGATTCGGCAGCTTCCTAGTCTCTTTGCCCTCCTTTGGCAATCTGAACCTCACTACTGTTTTTGGACTCCCCAATGAGCCAGGCACTTGAATCGGGGTGTTAGTCTCAAGCGGAGTTGCGTCTACAGTCTCCTTGTCATCCTTGTGTGGGGAGCTCCTCGAGCCCGCCAGGACGGTGGAGTCATGGGCTTTGGGGCTGGGAGAGTGTTGAGAAGATCCCCTTTTTGGAGTCTTCCGGACTTCCCCACTGGCTCCTTTGCGATCTGCAGGTATCCTGGTTGCCCCACGAGTGGCTTTGCCATTCCCCAAGTCGTGGTTCGGGGTATGGTCTGGTGGGGTGGTTTGCTGGCCAGAGTCCTCCGGGTGGTCTGAGAGCAGGGAACCAAGGCTGTCCCGGGGGTTCTTCTTTTTATTCACTGGCCTGGCTTTGCCCTGGGTCTTCTTGGTGGCGTCGCTGTGTTTGAAGGGAGACTTTAGGGAATGGTCCATCATGATGCTCAGGAGGGTCTCTTCATCCTGGAGCAGCTCCTCAGAGAGGAGCTCAGACGTGTTGTCCTCGTGGTGCCCGTTGTTCAGGGACCACTCGCTCATGGCCATATTCTCTGTAGTGATCTGCACCGACTGGGCCAACCAGCTGTTGAAGAAGGTTCCATCGATGGGGAAAGAGGTGGACAAACCTAGGGGAGTGGAAAGAGAAGAGGGAGGTCAGACTTGAGGGGGGATAAGTGTTGGGGAGCACAAAGTAGGCAAGACTTGTCATCTTTGATGTGATCGGACTCCCTTTATTCCCTCTAAGAAAACCTCTTTTTTTGGTGCTCAGCAACCGGAAAACTGTCAGACAAGTTAGGCTCACTCCACTGAATGAGATCACCCTCATACCAGGTGCTCCCTACCATTCCCGCTCCTATTATCCACCCCACGCTTTTCTTGCCTCCTTTTGTAGGTTTTTCTGTTTAGATTGTAAGCTCCTTGCAGGGACTGTCTTTTTATTCATTGTAACCCCCACGCTAAGTAACATGCCTGGCATATAGTATGCACTTAATAAATGTTCATTGGATTCGAATGTGAACAAATACTATTGGGATGTAAGAAATGATGAAGGAGATGGTTTCAGAGAAACCTGGGAAGGCTGGTATGAACCAGGAAAACAACTTAAACAATAACAATTAAGACAAACAACTTTGGGAATGCCAATCAATGTTAACGATCAATTATAGTTTCTGAGGACTTAGGATGTTACCTATGTCCTGACAGAGAGATAATGGACTCAGAGTACAGACTGAGACATACATATGTGTGTATACTTACATAAGTATACATATATATATATGCAAAACACATAAACATATAGGATATTATTTTTCTTTCTTAATTGGAAGGGAAGGGAAAAGGGGATTTTCTTTGATTGAAAAAATAAAATACAATAATAATAATAAAAAAGGAAATCCTTTCAAGGTTTAATTTGTGGCCTACCTCCTTCTATCCTGTCTATCCCAGACCATGTTCACACCCCCCCTCTAACACTTCTCATCTGTACCAATGAGGCAGCAACACATGGAAAGACTTGGAATTAGGAAACTTGGTTTGAATCCTGGCACCAACGTTTACTAAACTATTTAATTTTAGGTTAATCAGTAAACTCTTTTAAGCTTCAGTTTCCTTACCTGCAAAATGGCAACAATAAGAGGACTTTTTATGTTTAGAACAATAATCATACCCTCAGGAGAGGATAGATAGAGGAGTTCACCCAAATCTGACATATTGTAGTTTCTGATTTTAACTCATTGTTCTTGTCACCTAAATCCCAATCTCTGTTGTTTCTATGCTGTTCAAAGACCAGGACTATAGGAATGACTGAATCCTCTAAATTTTATATACACACATTTATACATGGGGCAGCTGGGTAGCTCAGTGGATTGAGAGCCAGGCCTAGAGATGGGAGGTCCTAGGTTCAAAACTGGCCTCAGACACTTCCCAGCTGTGTGACCCTGGGCAAGTCACTTGACCCCCATTGCCTACCCTTACCATTCTTCCACCAAGGAACCAATACACAGAAGTTAAGGGTTTAAAAAAAACCAAAACATATATATGTGTGTATATATAGATAAAATCCTGTGTCAGTATATAAATACAAATATATAAATATAATCCTGTGACAATTCCCAGGTGCCAGTCTCTAGGGACAGTTCTACCCTACTCTACCCAAGCATCTCCTATGTCTGTTGTGAGAAAAGTTCACTGTAGACATTTAAGAGTCTTAGAAAGGGGACTCATTATTATTTGGTTCTTATACTTTACTCTGCTCAGACACCTTTTATTATATCTCTGTAATATTTCTTCAGCTGGATTATAAACTCCTCATGGGCTGGGATGGAGTCTTTTACATACATGCAACTCTACATCTTCATTTTTAAGGGGGGGGGCACATTTATTTTGTGGGAAGGTTTATAACTTCTCTTCCATACTAAATCTGCCCGATATACGGATTTCTTTTCAGCCTGGGTCTTTTTTCTATTCTGGCTTACATAAGAAGGCATTTTTAACTATAGCAGAAGAATTTTGATGCTCGTTGCCTGAAAGAATTCTCACAGAATTGTACCCCTAGAACAACTCCCAAACACTCCAAGTCTTAGAGGGCACAGCTCATCTGTAAGAAATGGTTAGAAATCCTTTCTCCCACCAGCACTAAAAAGTTCTCTTTGCCTGTTATACCAGGAGGATGGACATAAGCATTCTAAGATATGCTTTATAGTGTTATAAGATGCAGCTCAGGTACCAGCTGCCACAGTCAATGCTGAGCTGACCTTGTTCCACTGTCTTGAGATTATTCCAAGAGGAAAAAAAAAAGTGAAACAATTCGAATGTGATTTCTTTTTAGCATCCTCCCAAATGCATGGTTCACTCAGAATGACAACACAGACAAGTCCTATCTCTCCAGGCAGTTAGGGGTATGGGGAGTCTGGGTTAATTAAATCGACTGACATTGTACATTCTGGAAATTCTACAAGAAAGGATATCATTTGCTTTTGTCTTTGCATTCCCAGCATCTAGCACAATACCCAGTACACAGTCAGTGCTTAATAAATTTTTGTGGATATGGATACACACACACACACACACACACACACATGCGCGCGCGCGCGCCCTTCTCTTAGAATATAATCTCTTTGAAGACAGAAGCTATTTGACTCTTGTCTTTGTATCCTCAGCACTGAGCACAGGAAGCACAGGCAAACAGTAGGTAATTAGCTGCCCCTTGTACTCTTTTGGCACCTGTACACTAGACCAGTGCCTTTTCTGTGCTTTCTCCCTCTCCCTCAAAGGACATCTTCACTAAGAATACTTAAGAGATTATCTAGTCAAACCCATTCATTTTACAGACAGAGAAACTGAGGCCTTTAGGGAAAGAGGCTTCTCCAAGGTTACAAAATCCTAGAGTTTATAAGGGACCTCTGAGGTCATCTATTTCGACCTATACTAGACTGAGAACTCCCTTCTAACTTTCCCAGCAAAAGGTCTTTGCCTAAAGACCTAGAGTGAACGAGAGCCCGCTCTCTGCTGAAATAACTCACACCCCCTTTGAATAGCACTCAGCAAGTTTTACCTTCCCTCAAAGTCTTTGCTCCTTCTACCCACTGCTACTCATTTTGTCTGCTTAGATTCCTCCTAAGACCTCTGAGAAGGCAGGGCAGCTTGGGTTTGACCCCAGGATGCTGCACGTAGAGGGCAGAACATAGAGAAAGTGGTAGAATGAGTGGGGGAATAGATCCATGCTTGAGGTGACGTCTAAGCAGAACATGCCTGATCCCTGTTCCGCATGACAGCCTTTTGGATACCTGAAGAGAGCAATCACGTCCCTCTTAAGGCATCTCTTCTCTGTGCTAAACATCTTCAGTTCTTTCAACTGAATTCCCCCCATGGCGGAGGCTTGAGATCCCTTCACCATTCAGGTCCTCTTCTCTGGGAAAGCCTCTAGTGGATCAATATCCTTAAAATGGATATTGCCAATGGAACGCAACGCTCAATGTGTGGCCCTGCTGGAGGATAATGAGACTGGTCATCACCCTCATTCTGGACATGATGTCTCTCCCAATGTGGCCTGAGATGTCACCCACTTTTCTGGCTAACATCCCAAGCTGATAACTCTTGAGTGTGCAATTCACAACCTACGCTAGTCATTAACCTTTTTCAGAAAAATCTGCCCTGGAGCCCCACAGCCCTCTATTTTGTCCAGGCAAAAATGATCTGTTGACCCCAAATCTAAGACATCACACAAACTTAATTCGGTTTCTTCTTCTTAGCATCTGGTCTAACTTTCTGGTCTAGCTAATTGAGGGAAATCTTTCTGGATCCTGATTCTACCATTCCACAGACTGGAAATGTGAAAAACATGTTATCTGTGTCTTTATCAAAGCCAGAGAGAAATGCTAAGCAGCCCAGAGCCAGGGTACTGAAATTCAAACCCAAGTCTTCTGACTCATCATACCCACTTGTTCTTTTCAACAGATCACAAGCATAAGAAATAATATGAAAATTGATTCCTCCTCCTTCATTTATAGATAGGAAAATGAAGAATAAGAGATGGTTTAGTTGAAAGGGTTTTGGAATCAGGGAGAGACCTAGGTTTGAATTCTGGCTTAATCATTTCCTAGTTCTGTAACAGTGAGTGGGCTAGTTACTAAACCCTAAATTCTCCAGGCTTCAGTTTTATAATCTACAAAATATACTATAAGCAAAAACTAAAACGTAGTAATACCTATCATCCTACCTCCTTGAGAGGGTTGTTACTTTGTAAAAGCATCAGAAAGGGGACCCGTTATTATTTCTAGTGCCTTAGCAGAGCACACTGCACACACAGTTGATTCTTATGTTTGCTTATTTAAAAACATTTCTTATGATCCAGGAAATGTCTGAGTGAATGAACTCAAAGTAATGATTCTCTAATAGTGGACTTTTAGTCCCGAGTAGGGCAGACACTCTTGGGGTTTATGGGACAGGGCTGGCACAATACCCCTCAATCACCTTGTATACTTAGAGATGATGCCTACCTCTGCCCACAAGGAAATCAGGGAGAGGGAATTTACTCCTTAATTCTTCCTTGAGTAAAGGATTTGCCAAGATGGCATGGCTGAGTTTAGCTCATTTGAAAAAGAAATGAAAATTTCTACTGTGCTGGCGGTTTCAAAATGGCATTCGTCCTCTTTCTTTAGATGGTATTGGCTGTTTCAATGACTCTGCAGGGCAGAAGTGAGGCTGTCAGAGAAACACAGGGTCTCTGGTTATACCACATAACCGATCCACACCTGCCTTGAGGGGAAGACTCTGGCCACAAGATGTTAAATAAGCACAACGTAGAGATTACCCCTTGGTACATCTGGCCAAATGGGGAATTCTGCATAAAAAGACATCTATGGATAATGGTAAAGAAAACTGGGTGGTATTACCAGTGAAGCTACTGGCTTGCTGTGTGCCTTCTGGCAAGGACCATCACCTCTCTTGGCCTCAGTTTCCCCATCTGTAAAAAGCAGTGGGTTGGCTGACTGCAAGATCTTTAAGATCTTTTCCATTTCTGCCAGCTATTCTAAATTCCCTCCCCACTTTGGCAGTCTCCATTTCCTATTACTAGTTCTCAGTTCTATGTTATATAGTCTGTAATTCTAAGATTCTAACATTTTGGGGTTTATATCCTGTGACAACAAATTTTTGTTATCTTGGGACTGCTGCTGAGGGCCCTGGCCATCTGTCTGCCTGCTGATGAGTCTGTCCCTTTTCCATCTAGCTAGATATGACTCTGCCACCTGTACCTGACTGATGAAGCCGGTGAGACACTTCCACCACCTCCCTTGAGAGTAAACCCACCTGCCCACCCCAGGCCTCGCTGCTGACCTGACCACAAAGTCCCAACAGGATGGAGCTGGGAGTGGAGGATGCTTTCCTGTTGAGCTTGGCTCTTTCCCCAGGATGCTGGGCCTCTGACTGTAGTCTGGGGAGAAGGGACCGTCTTTGCCATATCCCAGTCCTTCAGCTCAGACCTGGTTTTTCCCTCTCGAGCTCCCTGATGCCCTCTCACCAGTTTCATGGTACACACATGTTGTGACCTGAAGGTGCAAACACGGAAGATGGTGTATTGGCATTCAGAGCCAGGAAAAAATAGGCTTGGTCAAGAGATTGCTAATAGGATGAAGGGCCTACAGTTCAGGGAAGAAAGAGCTAATCCGGGGCTCTACTTTGGCACTGGTCCCTGGCCTCTGTGAAATGGGTTGGCATCTCTGGCTCTATTCCCAGGAGCTGATTCAGAATGGAGTGCCTCAGAAAAAAAGAGAAGATAGCCTCTCCCACTGCCCTTTATTGGGATGAATTCATGGGATCCCACAAGATCCAACTTTGAACTCAGGAGGACCTCCATTCAAGTCTTGACTCTTAATTCACACTAGTTCTGTGATCCTAAGAAGTCACTCAAACTCTCAGGGCTCTGGGCCATTAAAACTTTATGCTGCAAGGAGTTCCTTGGAGCAATGAAAGCGCAGGTCTAGTCCTTATCCTTCAGATCAGAGTTACAGAACCAGAATGATCCTCAGAGGTGAGGCCTCCAGTCACGCAACCAATGAATGGTGTGACCAAGCTTCAAGTTCAGGTTCTTGGGGCTACAGATTCAGTATGTTTTGTTTATTTGTTGTTAAAACCCTTACCTTCCATCTTAGAACCAATACTGTAAAGGTAAAGGTAAGGTAAGTGGTAAGGGCTAGGCAATGAGGGTTAGGTGACTTACTCAGGGTCACACAGTGTCTGTGGCCAGATCTGGACCTAGGACCTCCTCTCTCCAGACCTGGCTCTCAATTCGCTGAACAACCCAGCAGCTCCCCAGCATTCTTTTTATTGTAACTTGCCCAAAGTGGGGAAACCTGGCCTGGATTATACCTTATTAAATGCTGTCCTAGTATAAGAAATGTGAAAAAAGCAAAAAACTCAGGGAGGAGTAACTGAGGCTAATTGGTACCAACGCAGGTAAGTACCGAAATGTACCAAACTCTCCCCCCTGAGCCTTGCCATTATACTTCTATAACCATCTTACTACATAAAAGTAGCCATGAGGATTGGCCTATTGCTAAACTAGCCAGACCCTGGCTGACAAAAGGGACTCCCTGCTTGACCACTCACTGACTGACCGACCTGCCTATGCACCAGAAGCTCCTCCGTAGCCAAGGTGGGCTTAGTCAGCTGTACTTAGGCAAGAAGTACAGGGCTCTCCTTAACATCAGCACTTTAGCAAACTTCTGCTAATCCAGCTATGCAAGGCTAACGAATGGTCCTAATCACAATGTTCTGGGTATCAATAAAGTGGAGGGACAGGAACACAGTCCAGACCCCTGGCCGAAGGACTTTCCCAAGGTTTCCTTTTGCTTGGCCCCAGGGAATATGCTCAGCAACAGCAATCAGATATTAAGACAGAGTCCCAGGATATGTGGGCTCCGGGTCAGTACACCCACACCCCCGCTTGGTGGGACAGGACACTTGAATCCTTGGAAGTAAGGAGTGCTTGTTCCTTCTTGGCATCTCATCTATGATCTCCTCACAGGCCTGCTATCTCTTGGGAACAGCCAGGGGCTGGATGGATGAACAGAGTAAAGACATTCATTTCCTTTTAACCGGGTGACCTTTTGGGGTTGCTGGAACACACATGTATATGTATGGGGGAAGGAGGAGAGAGAGAAGAGAGGAGGAGGAAGAAGAGGAAAAAAGAGGAGGAAGAAGAGGAAAAAGGAGGAGGAGGAGGAGAAGGCAGGAGATAGAGAAAAGAAGGGGAGGGAGGGGAGAGAGAGAGACAGAGAGAAAAGAAGGGAGAGGGAGAAAGGGAGGGGGAGAGACAGAGAAAGGGAGGGAGAAGAAGGGAGAGAGAGGGGAGAAGAAAGGA
>NC_058131.1:430917247-431079974 GCF_016433145.1 Gracilinanus agilis | reverse complement strand
GAGAGAGAGAGAGAGAGAGAGAGAGAGAGAGAGAGAGAGAGAGAGAGAGAGAGAAGAGTCCATGAGTGTTGGTTTCATCAATCCAGCATCTTTGGTAGGACTGGCATATCTCCCTTGCCTGAAAGGCTGGCTGCTGCAGTGGGTTAAGACCACTTACCAAGCTGCCCCAGGACCAACTCATTGCCTGGCTTCATTTTCTCTTTCTTTTCAGGGCTGGCCTTCCTGCTATCCCTTCCTTTCCACTTGGAGTCATTCTTCTTCCCCTTGCTTCTCTTTCCAGGTTGTTCTGTGTTGGATGGACATAGAAAGAGAGAGGGAAATAATTACTCCAGTACAAACTTTCTAGGGGAGGGGAATGCCCATATCATGCTTCTTGTGATTTGGTGTGGGTTGGGGAATCTAAGTTTCTCAAATCATCTGATTTTAAAGAGCTCTGCCAGAATTCACTCAATAAGGTAAAGGTTCCCAAAACAGGAGCCTGGTCCCTCAAGTGCCGATTTATAAACCATTTTTTCTTCTTTGTCCTTGCCATGTATCAGAGAGCTATAGTGTCCACTTTCAGAAAGAGAGATCTGGCCATGGGACTTGTGGTCATGGGTTCAGCTAACATTTGAGAATTCTGTTCTTATCACTAGAGAAATGCCTATGCTATGAGAACCTGGGATAATTGTCCTAAGAGATAGGAGGGGATCTGGGAGATAGGCAAAATACTCAAAGTTCTTATTAAATATGCCTATCATGAATCCATAAATCTTCCTTAGCAACACTAAGGCAAAGCTGCATAAGATTCTCTCTAATGCTGAATTTAAGCAGATTTCACTTGAATATGGACACTAGGTCTTTCCTTGTCAGAGAACCCTGCTTTGTACCAGTGGCAAACCAGTAAGCAATTTGGTAAGCCCCAAAGGGCCCAGGCCCATGTTACCTGGGGCAACAAAGGGTATGGGATCCATGAAATTGGGATCTCTGTTTAAGTGCTTATATAGCCTTGTCTAAGAAACAAAAAACAAAGAAGACAATAAGGCAGGATCAAATCTTGTGTGATACATATATTATACAGACAATAAAGGCCATGGGGAGTTAGAGGAGGCAACCACTCTCACTCCAGTTCTAGTTTTCCTAGAGAATGAGTAGGATTTAGATGAAGAGTGAGCAAAGGGGTGGGTATTTGCTGTGAATTAATGTGTAAAGACTTGCACAAGTGTGGTGTGTTGGGGAGTAAAGAGAGAAAGAGAAAGAGATAAGGTGGGAGAAGTAGGCTGGGACCAGATTATGGAGGGCATGGAATGTGAGGCTGAGTTTGCACTTGATAGGATTTGAAGTTATGTGTAGGGGAATTTCACAATAAAGTATATGCCATATGGACATGTCATGCCAGGAACTGTTTAGTCTTTTTTTCCCTCTCTTATTTTGTTGCAAGCCAGAAGGGTGCTGAGCTCCCTCTACCTGGGGAAACAGTCCACTATTAAGAAAAACTGCATATGATGAGGAAATTAGTCAAGTTTCTGGACCTGTAGAAGCACTGATACAGATGGGAAATGCCTTCTGGGTCCTAGGAAAAGGGCACACCCAACTGGAGAGCCATCTTAACCCAACCTAGATTCAGTGATGTCTGAAAAGTGAAAGAAGTAGTTCTTTAGTGTCCCAAGGCTGGAGAATTTTTGATTGGGGGTTTTAACCTGGGGGAGGGGGTGCTATACATTTGCCTTAAAATATTTTGAATTTTATATATTTTATTTTATGTACTGCATATTATAGACTAAAAATATTCCTCTGGAGAAAGGACTAGTGAGAGCTTTAAGGAATTGCAGGTAGAGCAATGGGAGGAGGCCAGAAGACTGCAAGAGCTGTTGACCACACCTTGGGGGGAGTCTTAAGCTTTAGGAGGGTGACAATGTGAGCCACACAGTCGATAGCTCCTGCTGAAACTGAGATGTCTAACTCCTGAGTGACTGACATTAGTTAAGCAATTTTTAGTGTCTCTAAGCACTCTTTCCTTAGCTCTTGTTATAAGCTCTAAGTTCCATTTGTTTTTATCCTTGAGTTTTGGGGCAACATACTTGCAAGGGGAGTTTGTGGCAGCATATACCAAAGGCTGCCAGGCAGTGAAATTCCGGTAAATTCCCTGCATGGACATTGAGGAATGCTGGTGAAGAACACTGCCCTTCTCTCCCCTTCATCCCAAGGTACCTGGGGTTTTTTTGTGACCCATCCCTTTCCCTCTCCAAACCTAAGTTTTTCCATCTTTAAATTGTGAATAATGCTTGGATTATCTACAACAGAGTGGTTGTGGGAAACACATGCAGGTGTTACTAATCTTAATGAGCAAAAAAATGTAAATTATTATTGCTGTTGCTATTTCACATGCTCAACTCAAGAATTGTGTTTCAATCAGGAAAGAAAGACTTTGGGATTTTCATCAAATGCTTGTGCTTTTAGGAAGTATGAAATAATTAGACATGGGATGGCAACCTTCTTGTGTGTCCCTATCAAGGGATGGATTCCATCTGTCCTGAGTCCTCATTGCCTCAATGATGAGGTCTTTGTTCTGGTACTGACACAAACTGATGGTTGGTTCACATACCTGATTTATACTGTATAAATAAAGTATATATATTGATTATCACTTGGACTTGGCTTTTAAAGGGAAAATTAAACATGGGACCTATGGAAAGGAGAATGGATGAAAACATAGGGAGACAGATTTACCCAGATAGGAATTCAATTCCAAGAAGAGAGGATTATGCATTTTACAGGGAACCACCGAAGAATTTATTAGTTTAAGGGGTAGAAATAGAATAATCTTTGGCATTTATTAAGGTGTCAGCTCCTTGAGGGCAAGAATCAGACTTTACTTCTATTTATAAATTTATCTTCCCCAGTACTGTACCAGCACATAGAACTCTAAGGACAGTGTCAACTGGCAGAGAGAGAGAGAGAGAGAGAGACAGAGAGAGAGAGAGAGACAGAGAGAGAGAGACAGAGAGACAGAGAGAGAGACAGAGAGAGAAAGAGAGAGAGAGAGAGAGAGAGAGAGACAGAGAGAGCAATTCATCCACATCATCAGCCCAATTGCTTTCTTGCTATATCTAAAACATCAAATACTGTAAGTAGAAATCCCACTCTCTTACAATAGATCCTTCTAAGAGATCCATATTTGTAAAGATAAACTTTCCTTTCCTTAATACTAAACAATTTACTGAACTGGCTTTTAATATGACATAAAGCCATGGAGTAGTGGACCATTAGACTCAGGGAAGCTGGGTTTAAATTGTAGCTCTGCTATTTACTAGTCTTTAGGACTTTAGGAATTTCTTCACATATCTGAGCCACAGTTTTCTCACCTGTAAAATGTTAGCATTGGGTTATGTGATCTATACATTTCAGTTCAAAATCTATGATCCTCTTGAGAATATCTGGTAGCCTTTTGGCAGGGGGAGGGTGGCCTTATTTAGAAAGCAAAAAGCAACATGAGATAGTACCTGATTCTTAGGCCCACTCACTGGGAAATTTCTGAAGGCCCAAAGGCAGTCCTTCTGCAGAGGGTGAACCCTGAGAACAAGCTAAGTTTTTGCAGCTGTTGGAAGAAGCAGACTTTCATCAGTCAACTCTATCTACTTAGGGTAAGTATTTTTTTTTCTGCATTGACAGGCCATCTAAGAGAAAGCTGACAGACTGAATGCTTGTTTTGATTTGTCTTTTTTTAAAAAAAAACTATTTCTGTGACATTAAATTTTTTTTTAAACCCCTAGACCAAAACAAAACAAACTCCCTAAAAACTTCCTATGAATACTGAAGGAGAAGGCCTAAGTAGAGGCCTGGTCAGCTCTGAGCTTTTCTTTTCAGAGACCTGGGGTTGCATGAAGACCTCAATGAAGACTGTCTGAAGGACTAAAATGGGCCAAGGAAGGGCTGACAGAAGACTCTGCCCCCTGCTCATCCCTTACTCTGGTCTTTGATCTCACCTCCCTCTTTTTCACCCAGACTTGCTTCTGGCCTCCTCAGGTGAGGTTTACTTTGACAGAGGGCATCTCCCACTGCCAGCTCATCCCTCTGATCCAAGCTAGGTGAAGTCTGCAGGGTGGGTGGGGGGTTCTCTGCTACATCTGCATGTGATTCCCATAGGTGGAAAGAGGAAGGGATTCACTGAGAATCTAAAGGGAATCAAAGACAACTCAAGAATTAATTTAGAATTAAAAACTCCCTCCAGGGTTTTCAATTCAATAGATATTTACTATTTTGGGTGTTATGGGGAAGGTAAGACCAAGAGTCAGTATCTCCCTTCCCTGAGATTTACCATTTCTTTATGGGTCTTCTTCTCACTATACTCTAATTTGAGCACTGTAAAAAAAAAAAAAAAAAAAAAAAGGAACAAAAGCCTCTTGGTGGTGAATAGAAGGGAGAGCTCAGGAAAGGCTTCCCAGATGGGCTAATTTTAGTACCTGAGTTGGGCCTTAAAGGATATGCAAAATTCTGGTCAGGCAGAGACAGAAGTACACACATACATTTCCTACCACACATGCTCTTAAACTCACAGGTGACACCCATTCACTAAGTGATGAAAGAAAGCCCTGAAGCCCTCTCTTGCCCAGTTATAGTTCTCTGCTGGATACATCCAGATTTATTTCCCTGCTCTGCTTCTGTCCCTTGAAGGAGCTGGTCCCCTCAACAATGTAGAGTGATTACTGATTCTTCTGTGATTCCCTGAATCTTTATTCTTGTCCTCACAATCTTCTTCTAAGAGAAGCAGCTGGGTAGAGAAAAAAGCACCCTAGACTTAGAATCAGAGCATCTGGATTTGAATCTCAGCTTTGCTGTTTAGCAATTGCCTGCCCTTGACTTCACCTTTCTTGGTCTCAGTTTCCTTCTCTGTAAAAAGAGGGAATTGGACTGGATGAACTCTCAAGTCACCTGCAGCTCTAAATATTTGATCTCTGGGACCAGAGCCTCAAACAAGACAAATGCTCTTCCTGGCTACTGCTGTTGAAGGAATTAAGAGGCAGAGCTATCATGAGAAGCAGGGACTCTCTCGGGCCTCTTTCTTTCCCCAGGACAGCACTACCGGCATCTTTCTTGCACCTTGGTGCCTTCCTAAACCATTAAGTTAATTCCTCCACACTACAGTCTAGAGAATTCACTTAGCTCAACAACTTTGAAGAAGATTGCTTAGACAAAAGTTCCCCTCTTCCAAAGAAAGAGCAGGATCCTGGCCAAGGGGCTGCAGGGTCTGATAGATCTTCCACTTAAAAAGGATCATTTTCATTGGCCTGTTTCAAAGAAGGTAACTCAGGAGGCAAAGTGGATTATAAAAGGTAGAGGTGAGAAGGGAGAACATTCTTTGTGTAAAGGGTAACCTATGAAAAGGCTGAGGGGATGGAACACTGTGCAAGAGGACTACTTTGGTTGGCTTCTAAATTGTGTTCAATAAAGCTGGCACGATCATCTGGAGCCATATTGTGAAGGGCTTATTCTGACTCTAGGTCTGTTTGGGGGAAATCCCCTCCTTCTGAAGTGGAAAAAAAAAAAGACCCAGAAATGATAACATCACATGACTAGGTGAAAGGGCAGCATCCCAGTAATTAATGGTTTCTTGGGAGTGGCAGTAACATCTTGGCATGATGCAGCTGATCATCACATAACCAAATGGTGCCAATTGGGCTGAAGGATACCCTGATGGAGCAGGCAGCCGCCATCTTACTGAGCGAGGGCCTCTCAACTTGGCCCATGTCACACACACACACACACACACACACACACACACACACACACACACACACACACGACACAGCTCCTGCCTGATAGCAGCAAGAGAACTTTGCTCTGCTTTAGGCAGGCAGAAGAAAGAGTGGCCGGTCTGACACACGAGTCTTTGGGGACAGTGAGGGATGTGGACAGGGGACGGAACTTCTGATCTAAGAAACAGACCAGAGGGGAAGGTGTCAGGCTGTCCTTCCCAAGCAAGGTGTGGTGCATCAGATGGGAAATTTTAATGCAAAAGGTGCTTTTCACTAAAGTCAGGTAATATTTTCCCATTGCCCTCACCCTTTTAGCCTAGCATTCGAGGTCTTTCCAATCCTATCTCCTACTACTCTCCTATGTGAACATGCTCTTCTAGCCAGGCTAGTTTCCTCCCAGGGACCCCTTATATCCCATGCTCATTTCCATACCTCTGAACCTTTGAGGAAGAAAGAAAGGAATGAAGGAAGAAAAAGAAGGAAGGAAAGAAAGTAAGAAAGAAACCAACCAGGCCAGCCAGTGTGGTGGAACTGAGCTAGACTTGGATTTGTAGTTATGTCACTATGGACAAGCCACCAAGTCCAAGTTCCTTTATCTATAAAATGGGAATGATAACTCCTGTAAAACTTACCTCAGAGGGTTCTTGTGAGGAACAAATGGGGAAATGTTTGTAAATTTATTGCAAACCTTAAAGGGCTTTATAAACGTTAGTTTTCATTTCCACAGTCCTCTCTTATGGTTTTCCATGTCTGTCCCGTCTTCCCCAAAGACTAAGTTCCCCAATGGCAGGGCGCATTTCTCATCCATCATTCCCTATAATCCCAGTTACTTCCTTCCCTCCCTTCTCATCACTTAGACTGCCCCCACTGGAGGTGCTAAGTAAAGACTTGTTAATTGAAAAGAAGTTAAATGATAAAGGTGAAGAAATTCTTCCCTTGTACTGGGGTAGGAATGGTGCAAGAGGCAGAGGAGAGCAGCAGAAAGAACCCTGGATTTGCAGTCAGGATCTGGGTCCAAATCCTTTCTGACCTAACTCCTTGTATAACCTTGGTCAAGATATTTAAACCTCTCTGGACCTCTCAGTGTCTTTATCTTTAAAATGCAGTGAATGGGTTAGATAACCTCAAAAGCTCCTTCCAACTTTAAATGTATGATCATATCTTAGAATTGTGTAATTTTAGTGGGGGAAGGGGTCTTAGGTCATCCAGTGGGACTTGTCCAAAGTCTCACAGTGACTTAGTAGAAAAGTATGGACTACACATAATTGAGGACTCTCAACTTATGCCATATTGCTTTTCAAGATACATTTCCTTCCTCCACTTTCCCCTTCTTTCCTTTCCTTTTCTTTCTTCCTTCCTGTCCTCCCTTTTTTCCTTCCTTCCTTTCTTTCTTCCTCCATCCCTCCTTCCCTTTCTCCTTTGTTCCTTCTTTTCTCTCTTCCTCCTCTCTCTCCATCCTCTTCTCCCTCTCTCCCTTCTTCCTTCCTTTATCCCTCCTGCCTTTCTTTTCTTTTTTATTTTAAATCCTTACTTTCCATCTTAGAATCAATCATGTGTATTGGTTCCAAGGCAGAAGAGTGGTAAGGGCTAGAGTCTAGCTGCTAGACAATGGAAGTTCAGTGACTTGCCCAGGGTCACACAGCCAAGAAAAGGCACATCTTTTAATCTGTCCATGAATGCCTCAGTTTTCACAGCATGTTGCTGGTCTGCTCTCTTGAAGGATTGGGTACTAAGAAACTTATTTAGACTAGCCCCTATTGGGGTTTTCTCTTCACTGAAAAAGGGCAGCTCTTAGTTGTCTCTAGGGGTATATTCACCTAGATTCTGCTCTACTCAGACCAGGGGATTCCCCTTAGGACATAAATTTCCTTCACATCTATTTTACAGATGAGGAAACTGAGGCGATGGCAGTAAAAATTGCAAAGAGGTAAATTTAGCCTTGATGTGGACTTTCTAACAATTACAACTGTCCAAAAGTAGAAGATGGGGTTGAGGGGGGCACCAGCTGCTGTGGCAGTCAGTTTGCCCTCACTTCAAGCAGAGGCTGAAAGACTCCCTTTTAGGTATACTGTAGTAGGGATTTCATTTTGGACAAAGTGTCTGCTAAAGTCTCTTCCAATCCCCCAAACATCTCTTCTTTTCCCAGTCTATTGCTGATATCTCAAATTCCTTTATTAAAGTCCTATTGCTTTGGGTTAAGATATTTCACATGGGGAGGGAGCACCTCATAAAATGGAAATCCCCTAGGGGAGGGACAAATAAGTCAGCCAGATGAGCCAGTATAAATCAGCCCACACCTCCGTGCCTCAGTTTCTGTGTTTAAAATGAGAGTACGTGGGCAGCTGGGTAGCTCAGTGGATTGAGAGCCAGGCCTAGAGACAGGAGGTCCTAGGTTCAAACCCGGCCTCAGCCACTTCCCAGCTGTGTGACTCTGGGCAGGTCACTTGACCCCCATTGCCCACCCTTACCAATCTTCCACCTATGAGACAATACACCGAAGTACAAGGGTTTAAAAAAAAATGAGAGAACGATAATTTTCATCTCTCTTCCATCAGGGTAATGGAGGGGGGGTGAGAATAAAAGGCTGTGCTTTGGGGGAGCTGGGTGGTTCAGTGGTTTGAGAGCCAGGCCTAGAGACAGGAGGTCCTAGGTTCAGATCCGGCCTCAGCCACTTCCCAGCTGTGTGACCCTGGGCAAGTCACTTGACCCCCATTGCCTAGCCCCTACCCATTCTTCTGCCTTGGAGCCAATACAGAGTACTGATTCCAAGATGGAAGGTAAGAGTTTAAAAAGAAAAAAAAAGAAAAGGCTGTGCTTTGCAGAGGGTGGAACGTGCTGAGGTCAGCTGTTCTGTTCTCAGCCTTCTTAACCTAGGCCACAAACAACTTTCCCTCATGGCTCCCTCTCTCCAGCTTCAATGTGGTCCCTGGAAAGTTGGCTCTATGAAAGCCGCCTCCTGGGGACACGGCCCCTCCCCCTGCCCCGCCCCGCCCCGCCCCGCCCCTGGCTCAGCTTTTCCCAGGGACGGGGAGGGTGGTCCACTCTAGCTCCAGGATCCTGGAGCTCCCCCTATGTACGTGGCTTTCTGACTCCACGAGTCAGAGGGAAGCTTTGTGAAAGAACACTCCGTCCCCAACGGCCAGCCGGGAGACAAGTCCTCCCCCCCCCTCCGCCCATGTGACCCAGCTTGATCCCGCTCCAGACCACAAACACAACAACTGCCGAGAGGCTGGCCAAGGGGCCAGATGCTGGAAAAGGGCTCGGTGTCCAGGCCCGCGCTGCAGCGGGGGGGGGGGAGGAGGTGGGGGCGCCCGCGCCTCCGGAGACCCCGAGCTCCCTCCCTCTACGGCTGGCTGCTTGTTGCTGCATCTTAGGCTTATTACTAATAAAGACAATGAGGATAATGAGCGAGTGTGCGAGCCAAGTCTGACTCCCAGACTTAAAGAATTCTGGAGCAGGCTGGGAGGGGCTCGGGCCTAAGCTGGGCCTAAGCTGGGCCTAAGCTGGGCCTAAGCTGGGCCTAAGCTGGGCCTAAGCTGGGCCTAAGCTGGGCTGGCGGCGTCTGAAGGACAATCTATCCAAATCGCGAAGCCCGACTGGGGGTTGTTTTCTGTCTGGGGCACCAGGGCCGGAGCTCACTGGGCCATAAACAACCGGAGCTGTCAGAGCCCAAAGAACATGGCAGCCAGAAGCCAAAACATTAATGCTTAACCTTTGATTCTCTCCCAAGCCTGAGGCAAAGCGCTCCTGGTGCCAGGACAACTGTTCCTCCAGTTTGCCAGCCCAGATGTGTCCTCTGGCCCACCATTATGAACGGCTCCCAGTGTGCCATCTGAATCCGGATGGGAGGAGGCAGATCCAGGAAGGGAAAGTGGAGACGGAGGGAGGTACAGGATTCAGCCGGGTACCCCTCCTCCCCAAATCTGCTTGGAATTCAGCACTGAGCTCTGCCTCTGGCCAAGCGGAGGACCATTGGAGTCTGGTTTCTAGCAGCTCCCAGCCAGCCGTCCCACCCTGGGCATTCCCCAGGGGGCAGTTTTGCACAGGCCAAGAGAAGGGAGCGAGGAGCTTCTTCTGTTTTACAGAAGGCATCTAGCAATCCCTCCTGCACATCCTTCTGCGGCTCCGCTGAAATTCTGCCTCTTCTGGGAAGCCTTCCCTGATGACACTGATCGCCGCCCTTCCAGCCTGCCTATGTCTATGCCATAGACCTAATTGTCTTTTATGTTGAGCATTAAGTGAACGCAATGTAGTTATTTTGTGTCTCATCTTCCTAGAAAGACTGCGAGCTCCTTGAGGGCAGGGCACCAGGGTTTCTCTTCTGTCCTTCCTAGCTCCTTGTAATCCAGGACTATATTTCTTCCCATGTTCACCAGAGCAGAGTCTCAACATTGGGAGAGCAGTCAGTAAAACATGTCCTAATCTGAGAATACCAGTACCCTACCTTGCCCATCATCTCCCACCACCCCATCTCTCTATCTGTCCATTTCCCACAGACTGACGTCTTGATCTCCCAGGGATGAAGGGCAATCGATTGGCACAATCCAGGATGGGTCTTAGCTTAGAAAGAGGGGAGAACGTGGGTAGGACAAGGCTCTGGGAAAGGCCACCCCAGCTAGCGCCAGGCCCAGGAGGGGGCTCCTACCTTGATAAAGATCCTTTTCGATGAGTTTCATCTGAAGGTGGAATATTTGTTCCTGAAGCTTGCAGATGGAGTGCTTCATTTTCTCTCGTCTCGTCACCATGTAGCACAGATTTCTAACCTGGAGACACAAGAAAGATTTTCCACCTTACTGAGTGACTCTGAGAACTGCCCCCTCTCAGTTCTCTGGGGGCACTGAGAAATGGGGGGTAGCAAACGCTGCCTCTGAGGGCCTCGCTGAGTACCCAAAACCCTTCTCTTCCTCCTGGCCTTCCCCTTCTACACTGAGCTCCTGGACATGATGGGATTAGATGGCTGAGGCTGTGTCCCAAGTTGGCTCTTGGGGCATGACTCTTTGCACTCAGTTTCCCCATTTGGAAAAGAAAAAAAAAAAAGGTAAGACTAAATCTAAGACCGATGGTCCTATGAATAAGCTAATACCCAGTGAAGAAGCTAGGTTTGGGGGGATTCTGGCTCTGACCTTCTTGACCTGTAGAATGATATAACTAAGAAATTTATTTTATTTGGATATGTTGTATGTTGTATGTAACACTGTTTCACATGTGTTAGTCTTGTTTTTCCAGTCACTATATTGTGCAAGAATATTTATATCCTGGGGGCAGCTGGGTAGCTCAGTGTATTGAGAACCAGGCCTAGAGATGGGAGGTCCTAGGTTCAAATCTGACCTCAGACACTTCTCATCTGTGTGACCCTGGGCAAGTCACTTGACCCCCATTGCCTACCCTTACCACTCTTCTGCCTTGGAGCCAATGCACAGTATTGGCTCCAAGACAGAAGGTAAGGGTTTAAAAAAAAAAAATATTTATATCCTTCTTAGGTGGTACCATGTACAGATTGTAGGTTTTAGAGTTGGGAAGACTTGAGTTCAAATGTCACCTCAGACACTTACTAGCTATATGATCCTGGATAAATCACTTGACCTTTATTTGCCTCAGTTTCTTCATCTTTAAAATAAAGATAATAACAACACCTGCCTCCCAAGGGGGTTGTGAGGATCAAATTAGATAACTGCAAAAGACATACCACAGTGCCTGATAAATAAGTGCGATAGAGAGTTCAGCTAATAATATTGCCTGTAGAACAATAGTTAGCATATTTTAGGAACTCAATAAAAGTACTTTTCATAGAAAAAAACCACCTTTCTGAATCTCAGGCTTCTCATCTGCAAAATGGGGATAAATTGCCAAGTTCTGCAAGAAAGTGCTGTCACCTGAACACCCCAAACGTCTCCTCTTCCTATCAAGAGTAGAGACTCAGGAGGAAGCAAACACCCCTGTACCTCAGCTGCTGGCTTTCCTGCAACACTAACTCCATCTCCACCATTAGGAAATCTACCCAAGATCAATGATTATGAAGAACTAACATCATCTCAGTCAGCCCCCATGTCAGTGCTAAGTAACCATTTACCATTTCATCCATTCCCTACCTATCTAGTGTCCCTAGGCTGGATGTTCCTCCAGGGGTAGACCTCCCTGTTCATTCATTTTTAAAAAAAAAAAATTTTTTTAAACCCTTGTACTTCAGTGTATTGTCTCATAGGTGGAAGAGTGGTAAGGGTGGGCAATGGGGGTCAAGTGACTTGCCCAGGGTCACACAGCTGGGAAGTGGCTGAGGCCGAGTTTGAACCTAGGACTTCCTGTCTCTAGGCCTGACTCTCACTCCATTGAGCTACCCAGCTGCCCCTGTTGTTCATTCATTTTTAAGTTGTGTCCCACTCTTTGTGACCCTGTTTTGGCTTTTCTTGGCAAAGACACTGGAGTGGTTTGCCATTTCTTTCTCCAGCTTATTTTAGAGAAAGAAACAGAGGCAAACAGGATTTGATGACTTGTCCAGGGTCATACAGCTACTAAGTGTCTAAGGCCAGATTTGAACTCAGGAAGATGAGACTTTCTGACTCCAGGTCCAGCAATCTATCCATTGTGCCACATAGCTATTCCCAGTCCCTCCTCCATCTCTGCCTTATTCCCAGATGGCTGGAATATTTTCCCTGGCCTCTGGATCCCCACAAGGGCCTATCCCTATCTCAGTAGATAAATGTATTTTGTTCTTTTTCATAATCCACCCTCCTCATGTGCTGCGGTCCCCAGGTACTACTCTAACAGACCAGGCTTTAATTCTTGTCCTTCTATGAGGAGCAAGGACAAAGGAGAAGTCACTGGTCAACAGGCTTCCCTTTGTGCCCTTGGCCAGATATGTTCACCTTCCCCACAACAAGTACTTCAAGCCTTTCCAGAGCTTCTGTCAAGAATTCTGGTCACTCTACTTTGGGTCTGAACTTGAATTAAGAAACAAAGGGGCAGCTGGGTATCTCAGTGGATTGAGAGTCAGGCCTAGAGACAGGAGGTCCTAGGTTCAAATCTGGCCTCAGACACTTCCTAGCTGTGTGACCCTGGGCAAGTCACTTGACCCCCACTGCCCACTCTTACCACTCTTCCACCTATGAGCCAATACACACAAGTTAAGGGTTTAAAAAAAAAAGAAGAAACAAAATTCCCCATGGCACAAGAAGCTGCCTTCTTCCTACCTCCCTATCTCCATCCTTCAAACTTGACAAACCTAACTGGCTCCTAAATTTGGGGGCCAGAGCTGAGCTTCAAAGGCATTTGTGAAGTCCTTTTCTAAAGTTCCTTCCAGCTCTACCATTTGAATGTGTCTATTCATACTGAAGCCTGAATGTCAGGATCAGACTTTGGCAGAAGTAGGCAAGGGAGATTAGGGAGGTCAAATGCAAAATGCTGATTCTTGCTATTTGTACCTTCCTCAGGAAGGCCAGGGTTTGGGGTTCTAGCCTATAAGCTTCCAACACATAGAGCTGTCCCTGCTGACACATTTGCAAACAGGGACTAGAAATTCCCTTGACTAGAGGCGCTCCAAAGATGCTTGAAGTGCTAATCACAACTGCTTGAATGGGACAAGTCCCTACGCAGGGCCTCCATTCACAAAATCCTAGACTGTGGGAGAATTGCAAAGGGCCAACCCTTCCCAGAAGCTACACAGTACAGGAATTCCCTCTAGATCGGCCTTGACAGGTGGCATAGAGCCTTAGCTGGACACCTCCAGGGACAGGACCTTGTGAGGCAGCCCATTCTACTTTTGGGCAACTCTGGTTGTCAGAAAGTTCTTCTTTCAGAGCTGAAATCTTCTCCTCGGCCACTTTTAACCACTGGCCTCAGTTCTGCCTGCTGGAGCCAAGAAGAACTAGTCTCATCTCTCTTCCACAGGACGGCCCTTCAGGGAAATGTGGCATATGTAGCGGTGGAGCCTGGCCCAGAAGGTTATTCCCACAAGTGCTCAGCCTGTATCTTTAAGCACTGGTCCACCCTGGCACCTGGCTATGGTGGAGGGAACAGGGTGAATAAAGAATCACAACCTTTGTCCTGCCTGGCTCTTGTGGTGCTGCCTGGCCCCCAGCCTAGACAGTTCCCTCAAGTCAAGATTCCTGAATAGCAGCTCCCATTCGGTTATTGGAGAGACTTCTAGGCTGAGCAGAATGCCCTGATTGCTGAAACACAGATTGGAGTGTGCTTTTCTGAAATTCAGATCAATAGGCTCTGCTTTGGGACAGTTAGTTGACTTGTTGGAGACTGTGATATTGGAAATTTGAGGTTCATTTGAGCCTTAACCTGAAGGGAACTTCTACTCCACTACTGCCCTCCACGTGGTTTTTCTAAAACCTGACCTAGGCTTTTCTCTAGCCCCTACCCCACTTGGCTTCCACGTGGGCCCTAGCTTTTACTCTTCAAAGAGGAAGTAGAATGGCAAGCATGGGCCGCATGGCCTATTTCAAACTATTATCTGTACCATTTATGAACATCTTAAAAATTATTAAGTTGCAAAAAAGCCCATAAGCCTTATGTATATTGAATTTGTCATCTCAACTATAGGATCACATGTCTAAAGTTTTTATTCTATCTTGATAATTGTGTACAAACTTGGAGATTTTAATGCCTTGAAAATTTAAATTATAATTTTATAAGAGGTCTTTAGAATTGACTTTAGGTACCTAGTACAATAAGGTTTTATATATTTGGTTTTTTGTCAATGTTGCTAGCAATCATTGGTTCATTGCTTTGTCCTCTTTTCTTTTATCCCCAAATTTCTGTAATTTAAAAGTTAGTTTACTATTACAAGAGCATTCAAGGGGATGAGAGTCTCTCGTTGCTTTTCAGGGGGGAATGTGATATTGGGAATTTGGGGTTCATTTGAGCCTTAAATATTTAGATATATGACATAAACTTCCTCTGGACATTTAGGGAACGTTGAAACTACATTTCCCATGATTCAACGGGTTTCCTGTCTTACGTGGTGATGTGAGCCAACGTAAAAAGTAGCTTAAATAGAGAGCACTTGATTGGGATGCCATTTTTGGTACAAGGCAGCCAGATGGGCAGAAGGTATGGCGGGCAATTTGAGTTAGATCTTAGTAGGTGCGTGGTCTTTATTTTATCAACATGGCTTTAATTAAAATATTAATACTTCTATTTACATCCATCTATATCCATTTTAATTGTAACAATACAGAGCCAGGACTAGAGACAGGAGATCCTGAAGTCAAATCTGGCCTCAGCTGTGTGACCCTGGGCAAATCACTTGACCCCCATTGTCTAGCCCTTTCTACTCTTCTGCCTTGGAATCAATACAAAAAAACCAAAAAATTTAGTTTTCTATATTAAAAAACAAACAAACCCAAACCCTAGCAAGTAGAAAGGGAATTGATAATTGATACAGTATTCATTCTTTGTCAGAAAGTACAGGTTAAAAAATTTAAAAGCTTTGGTTTAGGAGGGAAGTGAGTCCAGTCCTATGATGTGACCTGTCCTCTCTGCTGGGAAGACAGGTTACTTCTAACACCACATCTCAGGTAGGTCAGCTACCTTGGAGATCAAGCAAATATCTTGGCTTCCATAGGCCTGAGATATAGGAGGGAGAAACAATGACCCCAGGATCCAGTCCCCTTTTTTCTACATTACTGTATTGTGGTTAAATGTCCAGAGTTCAGCCCTTGTCATCCTGTCCCACCAAGTTAGAGACATCAGTGCAGCATCCTGAACTCTCTGGCTGATTCGTTTCCATGAACAAACACCGAGCTGGATCTTACATCCATCCAGCTCTGGTTCCCACCCCATGCTCCTCAGCACACACACTCTGCTCGGGTCAAGCCAGGCTTCTTACTTTCCTCTAGCAGTTACCAGGTTCGTAGGATCATAAATTCAGAGCTGGAACGAGGTTGAATCTAGCCCCCCCCATTTTATCAAGGAAGAAGAAATTCAGGTCCAGAAAGGTTGACTTGTTTGATTTGTCAAGGATCACACAGCCAGTATTTGTTGCAGGTCATCAGGGCTCCAAGACTAGCTCTGCATGCACTATATTACACTGAGTCTTTACTCCTGCTGGTGCTCCTTTCTCTCACCGGCCTATCTAAACCTACATCCTGATCCTTCAGCACCCAGCTGGTTTCCCATCTCCTCCAGGAAGCTTTTTCTGACTGTTCTTCTCTCCTCAGGCACTTACCACTATCTAGGACACTCATACAATGCCTGTATCATTCTTGGTGTCCTATGTGGGATCTTATCTCTCTAAGCAGAATGTGAGATTCCTGAAAACAGAAGCCTGGTCATAGGATCACAAAATCTCCTGAATACTCCTTCCTCCTAAGGTGCATCACGGAGCTAAGAACATGGTACCAAGGAAATACCAAGGATAATACTGCCAGAACATTTGGTTTACCTTCTTTCTTGCCTATCAATGAGATTTTACTTCTTAGATTTACTTTACTAATGCATGAACATATTAGGTCTGAAAATGATGGGAGGAAGAAAGGCGGCTAACAGCTGGGCAAAGAAGGCATGGGGTAGGCTGCTGTCTACAGCTATGTGTCTCCACCCCTTCACACACTTTTCCAGTTTGTAAAGTTTTTTATTAAAGCCTTTCCGCATTACTAAAGCTTTGGCACTTACAATGTAAAAAATAATCATCAACCCATTATTGCAATAAATTCCTCTTGTCAAGTGATGCAATTTTTATTTTCCATATTAAAACAAAACAAAACAAAACCCAAACCCTAAGAGGTAGAGGAGGAATTGATAAGGAAGAGGTAAGATAAGAGTTATTGCTAGGAAATTAAGTGTTGATCATTCTGGGAAAGGTCTGGCCACTGGGTAAGTAAGAAAGAAAGAGCAGAGTGGAGTGCATGATATACAGAGAGAAGGGGGATGAATAACAGAAGGAAGGGAGGATACCTAAGGGAAGATCTTTTGATGCTGATTTTGTATTCAAAGTGTTGGAGAGAGAAGGGTATCTATCCCAGTGAAGGTCCTGGGAGCCAATTCCATATTGGGCAAGTGGGGATGGGTTGTAGGCAGGGGCAGGTGACTCCTTCTTAGGGAGTGTGACAAACTAGCAGGCCCAGGGTCCCAAAGCTATGAAACAATGTCAGATTTCTGGGAGCTGGGATGACCAAGCCCTGGCAGACTAAATATCTGAATGGTATAGATCTTAGCCCTACTGTAGTTTCTACACAGGAAAACAGAGCTCCAGGAGCCAACAGATGTGGATACTGGATATGAGTATGATTGAGTATGATTAGTAGCAAGTAGAGAGAGAGAGAGTCAGAGACAGAGACAGAGACAGAGAGGAGAGAGAGAAAAAAAGAGGGAGACAGAGAGGAGGGAAAGAGAAAGAGAGAGACAGAGACAGAGGAGAGAAAGGCGGGGGAGGGAGAGAGAGAGGGAGAGAGAGAGAGAGAGAGAGAGAGAGAGAATGAATGTACTGGGGATGATGTACAAACTTTCTCCAGTGGGATTTTGCTCAGTGAGGGGCTCTTGTCCCAAAGCTACTCCCAGATCTTCCTAGCTCCTTCATAAACCATCTGTTGCCGAGTTTCTTGGAATAACACTCCAGCTGCTCCTTGGTCCTAGGAAGTCACTGATTAAACAGAACTCTGTGGGAGCAGAGCGGGGGCTCTCTCTCTCTCCCTCTCTGATAAAAGTCCCTGCCTGGAATGACGACACAGTTGCTCAGTTACACCAGAGAGCATTTGTCATGGGCTGGCTTTAAACACTGCATTTTTTTTTTTTTTTGCCAGCCATGAATAAATAACTCTATGAGGAGAGAAAGTAAGGCCCTGTTTTCAGAGCTGCTACTCTTTGGGGCCAAATCCTATGTCTGTATTTTTTAGGAGAGTGAATAATCTGAGCTAACCATAAAATGTGACAGTCCAGTGGGATTTAACAGAGGCTGACATGAAGTATTTCCCCAGATCCCTGCAGTTCTGGCAAACCATATTTGCTAGAAGCTGTGGGCCCAGAGTGGCTGGTTATGAATGAGAGGAAAGGGGCAAAGCTAAAGGAATAAACAAGTTGGGTTCAAAGAAGAGGCCTTCCTTCCAGAATCTGCTGCCATCTGACTGAAAATGCCCCTTTCCAGCAACTACCTATTTTAAAAAAAATTTTTAATGTTATTAATTTAATATTCTCTAAAAACTAATTAGCTTTGGATATTTCCCCATCATTACATGATCCATGTTCTTTCCCTCCTCTCCCCCTCTCCCCTCCTGGAGATGACAAAGCAAATTCCATTGGGTTTTACATGTATCATTTATCAAAACCTATTTCCATATTATCAATATTTGCAATAGAGTAATCATTTAAAGTCAACATCCCCAGTCATATCCCCATCGAACCATGTGATCATTCATATGTTTTTCTTTTGTGTTTCTATTCCCACAGTGCTCTCTCTGGATGTGAATAACATTCTTTCTCATAAGTCCTTAAGAATTGTCCTGGATCATTGCATTGCTGCTAATAGAGAAGTCCATTATGTTTGATTGTGCCACAGTGTATCCATCTTTGTGTATAATGTCCTCCTGGTTCTGCTCCTTTTGCTCTGCATCAATTCCTGGAGGTCATTCCAGTTACATGGAATTCCTCCAGTTCATTATTCCTTTCAGCACAATATTATTCCATCACCAACAGATTCCACAATTTGTTTCCCCAATCAGAGGGCATACCCTCATTTTCCAATTTTTTTGCCATCACAAAGTGCAGCTATAAATATTTTTGTACAAGTCTTTTTCCTTATTATCTCTTTGGGGTACAAACCCAGCAGAGGTACAGCTGGATCAAAAGGCAGGCAGTCTTTTAAAGTCCTTTGGGCAGAGTTCGAAATTGCCTTCCAGAATGAGTAGATCAATTCAAAACTCCACCAGCAATGCATTAGTGTCCTAATTTTTGCCACATCCCCTCCAGCATTTATTATTCCTTTGCTGTCATATTGGCCAATCTGCAAGGTGTGAGGTGGTACCTCTGCGTTTTCATTTGCCTTTCTCTAATCGTGAGAGATTTAGAACATTTTTTCATGTGCTTATTGATAGTTTTGATTTCTCTATCTGACAATTGCACATTTATCAACTGGGGAATGGCTAAGCAACTACCTCTTCACCCCCAATCACTTTTGCTGCTGAATCCTCTCCCAACCTGCATCATGGACATTCCCACAAACCAATTTTTGTTAACCTACAAACAGTATTTAGGTTGTAATCTCTCAGGGCCTTTGTACCAGGCTCTATCTTTTCTCCTGCTGCCTCAGCAACCAAAAGAAGCTATGCCTATAATGCTTCTCTCCACTTCCCCAGAACTGGACTGCTCCTGTCTTATGGGCCAGGACACAGCAGCCTATTTAACTGAATCCAGGTTTGTTCCATTATCAAAAAACAAATGGGCATGAATGTCTCTATGGATGAGAGTTTCTGAGATATGTGATGTAAATAACAGATAAACATCATCACTGTGGGAATGATTAAGAAGCACATTCAAGAGGGATGGGAAGGGGCCAAGAAATGTGATGAATGATGCTCTTTCTGAGTTACAGAATGGAGGCTGAGGATCCAAGTGGCAGCAGCACCAGCCTGTGCCAGTCGTTGAGGAAGTCACTAAAGTTTGTATCCAGCCCAATCCCACTTCTATTCTTTCCCATGGGGCTTTGTCGAGGATGGAAAAGGCCCTCAGAGGGAGGAGTCAGGAGATCTGGGTTCTAATAATGACTGCTGTTAAATCACTGAGTGACCTTGGAAAGTTCTCTCATTCCCTTGAGCCTTAGTTTTCCCATCTGTAAAACGTAGGGTTGGATTGAATGATCATTAAAGTCCTTTGCCACTTTAATATCTAAATTTGAGCTGATATAAGTTTAAGGAATAACTTCTCTCTGGACTACCTGCATTTTTATAAGCCTCAATGACAGGGCAGAGAGGTAGAACAGTAGATAGGGGTCGGGAAGTCAGGAAGACCGATCTTCCCGAGTTTGAATCTGGCCTCAGATTCTTACTAGCTGTATGACTCTGGGCAAGTCATTTAACCTTGTCTACTTCTGTTTCCCTCATATGTCAAAGGAACTAGAGAAGGAAATGGCAATCTACTCTAGTATCTTTGCCAAGAAAATCCCCAAAGTGGGTCACAAGAGTTGTATAGGACTGAAAAACAACTGAACACAACATCATGGATCGTATTGGGGGAAGGCTTTTAAAGCCTTTCAATCCTAATCGTCACTGGTATCTCTGCCCCTAATCCTGTTTGGCCCTGACCTGGATTGACTTTCTCTGTAGAGCACCTCTCTCTTTTGGTAATCTTAGCAGCTCCTGTAAGTTTAGCTGTCATCATTATGCAGTTGATTCTGGAACTTTTGAGCTCCAGTCTGGTTCCAGAGATCGGCCTGATGGCTCTCCATTTAGATGTCCTACAGGTGTCTCAAACTCACCATGGTCAAAACAGTACTCATTATCTTCTCCTCTAAATCTGTCCTGCCTCTAAACTCCTCTATTTCTGCTGACTATGCCTCAAACCTTCAATTTACAGAAGTTTGCAGTCTTGGAGTTATTCTCAATTTACCCTCAACTCCTCTTCCTCTTCTAATCAGTTGTCAAGTCATGACAATTCTATATACAGAACAATTCTGGCATTTTCCCCTTTACCTTCACTCACATGGTTGACATTCTAATTCATTTCCTCATCACTTCTCACCTAGATTATTGCAATAACCTATCCATTGGATTTCCGGTTTCTAGTCCCTCCCTTCTCTAATTCATTCTCCACAGAGCTACCAAAAGACTTTTCCTGAACCATGTTAGACAATGTTTGTTACTGATCAAGAATCTTCAGTGGCTCCCTACTTACTATGCTGTGATGGCAAAGAGATGGAGTGCCGGGCCCTGTCCCCACACCACCCCCCAGACCAAGTTCCATACCCACCCTCCCAGGAGTGCTGGGTGCACCCCCACCCTGCCCTTTACCCCACACAGGGGAGGAAAAAAGCACTCTCATTGGGCTGCTGGGTAGAGGGGTGGGTGAAGTGAGGAATGTCCTCAGTTTGTGTAGAGAGGGGGAGGGGAGTGGCCCAAGTGCTCCACTCCCCTCCAGTTCTGCTACCTGTGCACTGCCCACCTCACCCCCTGTGCACTACCATTGACTGCTGGGCAGAGGAGTGGGTGATGTGAAAAACGTCATCAGGCACAGTGAAGAGAGGGAGAGAAAGAAGTGCTCCCATTGGGCTGCTGTGCAGAGGGGTGGGGGCTGTGAAAATGTTAACAGACATAGTGGAGAGGAGAGGGAAGCATTTCTAGTAACAAACTGGGGGTGGGGGGTGGCTACATGCCCACAGAGAGGGCTTTGCATGCCATTTTTGGCAGCTGTGCCATAGGTTTGCCATCACTGGACTATAGGATAAAAACCAAATTCCTTAGCTTGACTTTTTTTTTTTAAACCCTTAACTTCTGTGTATTGGTTCATAGGAGGAAGAGTGGTAAGGGTGGGCAATGTGGGGTCAAGTGACTTGCCCAGGGTCACACAGCTGGGAAGTGTCTGAGGTCGGCTTTGAACCTAGGACCTCCCATCTCTAGGCCTGACTCTCAATCCACTGAGCTACCTAGCTGCCCCCTTGGCTTGACTTTTAATGTCCTTCAGTTTGTCTCCAGTCTAACTTTCTGGATATTTCACTGTCAACTTCTCATTGCACACTCCACTTTGTAGCCAAAATGGACTATTTCCTGGGTCCCAAACTTAGCACACCATGTCCTATCCTCATGCTTTTATAGATTTATTTTATAGGACATACCTGGAATGTCCTTTCTCTTTGCCCCTGCCTCATAATCTTCTTGGCTTCTCTCAAGGCTTGATTCAGTTGTTACCCCTTTTGGGAAACTTTCCTAATTGGCCTCATTGCTAGTGCTATCTTGTCCTTCAAATCTCATATATATGTATTTGCTTAAATGAGGCATCCCATCTTCCTCCAATAGAATTAGCAGACACCTGGATTGCAGGGGATTGTTTTTATTTTATCTTTGTGCCTTGAACACTTAACCTGGATTGAATCAAATAAGCTTTTAATAGTATAATTTTAGGTAATGGAGAAGATTTTTATGTTGAAGAGGGGAATAAATATGAGAGTATTTTTTAAAGTGGCCTCTACTTCAGGCCTCTGTGGATGCCCTGGACTAGCAAGAAAAGAAATGATCTCATTCCCTGCAGCATGTCTAAGGAAGTGGCATCACTCTAACTGGAGATGGCTATGCTGCACGTCACGAACTATTAATCTAAACATCCAGAATTTTCACAGTTACACTTTCAAGTGTCACCCACTATCAACCCCCACCCTCCTGCCAAAATTTAGTCTCCTTTTGCATGCTGGAAGCAAAGCAAGCTTCCTGTATGAAAGGCACAATTCTTCTTTAAATACCTTTTGTCACCTGCTTCTTCCAGTTTCACATTTGTGTCAGGACTTCAATGGGATTATTCTGGAAGCAGCAAAGTCATGGAGTGTGTCTGGAACGACTCATGACAATGTGTGGGACAAGAGAGTGGTTATTTTTAGAATACTTTTTGGGGTGAGGGGATGGTCTGGACCTATGGTTTCCTGATATAAAAACAACTTGCACCGGTGCATATCAGCAACTTGAAGACTTTGAGAGCTGACTGGAGTGTAGAAGTGAAGAGATTCACCCAGGGTCAAATAGCTAGTATGGGTCAGACTGGATGGGTACCCAGACTATTCTTGATTCTAAGGCTGGCCTATCCACTGTCTTTTACAGGAAATTTATTGAAACAGAAAGCAGACACCAAAAGTCTCTCTCTCCAGAGAGTAGTGCTCAAAACCCAACATAGAGAGGTAAAGGAGAAATATACTTTGAGAGTTCAGAGGACTCTCACAGGGAAATCTTTCCTTTAAAATCCTTCATTAAGATGGGACGAGGAAGGGGGCACAGGAAGGAGTGATTATCAGACTTGGCCAAACCAGCACCCCTTGGCCATCATGACTAACCTAGCATCTGGAGTGTGTGAGAATTTTGGGCACGAGACTGATCATTTTCCAAAAGCATGGATATGGCCAGAAGTTAAAAAAAATCCAGAGGGATATTTGGCTAACTGGTCTCCAAAAGAGTAATTCCTCTCAGGGCAAGCTGTCTACCTACAGCTTAGGTGAGCAAGGGATTGAATAAAACAGCTAGATAAAGTTTAACACATGGACAGAACATTTTAGGGAGAACAGCCTTGCCCATGGACACTCAGTCAATGATGTGGTCTCTCATGAAGAAGCCAAGAAAGGGCTGCAAAGAATAATGCTGAATAAGTAGAGAAATAGAGAGAACATGACTCACCCCACTTCTAACTTCCTCAGTGTCGTCCCACCAGCCTCCCAGTCACTCAGACTCCCAATATAGGGGTCATCCTTGGTTCCTCACCTTCCATATCCAATATGTTGCCAAGGACGGTTGATTTCACCTTTGCAATATCTCTCAAATAAATTCCCTCCTCTTCTTTGACACTGCCACCACTCCAGGGCAGATCCTCATTACCCTAAAACCTGGACTACTGCAATAACTTGCCAGTGGCTCTGCCTATCTTGAGTTTCTCTTAAGTCTGAAACATCATTCCTTCATCCACTAATATGATTTTCTTAAAATGCAGTTCTGAATCTCCCCTTCTCAATAACTCTAGTGGCTCCCTACTGGCACCTAGATTAAATAGAAAAATTTCCTTTGACATTCAAAACCCTTCTTCTTTTTTTTTTAAACCCTTACCTTCCATCTTGGAATCAATACTGTGTTTTGGCTCCAAGGCAGAGGAGTGGTAAGGGTGAGGCAATGGGGGTTAAGTGACTTGCCCAAGGTCACACAGCTAGGAAGTGTCTGAGGCCAGATTTGAACCCAGGACCTCCTGTCTCTGTGTCTGACTCTCAATCCACTGAATCACCCAGCTGCCCCCTCAAAACCCCTTAGATCAGCCTCCTTCCTTGCCTTGCTAGTCTTTTTACATGCACTCTTAGATTCAGTGACATTCACCTTCCTTGCAGTTCCTCAAACAACATATTCCATCTCTCCGCTCTGGGAATTTTCTCTGACTGACCCCCACACCTAGAATGAGTTCCCTACATTTCCCAACACTTGATAATTCCAGTGCCTTCCTTCTTTTATTCACTTTCCCCCTGTATATCATCTATACATAACTGTTTGCTTACTATCTTCCCATTAGATTGTGAGCTGCTTGAGGGGAGAGACATTTCTTTTTGTATGCCTGGCTTCTAGCTCAATGCCTGGCACATATTAGGTGCTTAATAAACCTTCAGTATAAAGCTCATTCCATTGGCCCCACAAACAAACACATGCGTGGGGGCAATGCAACCAAGAAAGGAGACTACCACTGAAGCAGGAGGGATCCTGGAGGGAGGGCGATGGTTGTCCAGGGAGTAACTCTCTGTCTTTGGCATTCGGTGCTCTTGGATGAGGAGATGGTTGCTGGAGCATTTCCCAGAGGCAATGAATGAGATGGGTGATTTGGGGCTGGTACCTACACATCCCCTGAGCAGAGAGCCACTCTGGGTTACATTAAACAGGCAGTCATTTTTTCTCTGGCTGAGATCTAACATTAGACAGTTTGAAATGGATGTTCAGCTTTGCCATTCCTGGAAAGCAGCATTGTGGAGAGCCCACATTCACTGCATCACAATGTCGCCAGAAGAAGGGCCTTTAGAGAGCAGCTTGACCTCTATTCTTCTCTTTTCACGGGAGGTAGATGACGTTTGGCAAGAGGAAGAGACTTGTTCAAAGTCTTCTGTCTAGCTAGTGACATAGCTGGGAACAGAATCTAGGCTAGGGCTTTTCCCATTCCGTCATGCTGCTTAACTCAGTTTGGAATTTATTTCCTCTAATACACCCCTTCCTGGCACCCTCAAATAGGCCAAGAGGACTCCAGGGAGGAAGTAGTGGATGAATTGCTTGGCATGGCAGCCCTAAGAGTCAGGGCCCATCCTAGGTTAGGATGGCCACACCAATACCCTTACCTACCCAAAATATAACAGAATGATTCTTTTTTCAAAAGATCCTTGTCTTCCCTTGCTTCTTTCCCCTTCCATTTCTTCTATCATCTCCCTTGTCCTCCCTCTCCTTCCATTTCCACTTTCATTTCCTCTTCCCTTTTTCCCTGTTTCTCCCCAACTTTTTCATCTTCCCTCCTAACTTCCATTTCTTCCCTTCTTTCTCTTTGTCTCTTTTTCCTTCTCACCTGTCTCCCCTCTCTTCCCATCTGCCCTTCCCTTCTCTCTCCTTTCTCTTTATATCTCTTTCCCTCCCATCTTTTTTCCTCTCCTCTCACCATGTTTTTTTCCTAATCTTTTCCTTCTCATTTTCCCACTATTCCTCTAACTCTAGAAGATGGAGGGAAGAGGCATTTTGTGGGGAGAGGTTGAAAAGAAGGCATGTCCTTTAGGACATACTGCTCCCCTATCCCCTTAGGCTTACTTTGTACCATGTTCATGTCCTCATGTCCAATATACCCTTATCTGAGAGCTATCCAGGCACAGTAGCTAGCTCCAGTCTGGGCACAAAGCAGGTGCTTCAATGAATGGGAAAGATTTCACAGTTCTGATCTCTTAGCCCTAGATTCTTGGCACTAGAATTAAACTGCCACAATTTTGAAACTTAAGTTGTCCGCCTCTCCCTGCACATTCCACAACTTATGCCACAATGTGGCCATGCTAGGATGATGTCACAGTTTCTGGTGGTAACATCAGAGGGTTCCTTGAGTCACCATGGCTGAGTCCAACTGCTAAGAACCCAGGCAAGCTGGGGCCAGTTTTGTGTCCTAGCCAGGGCCTTGGCTTGGGAGACAGAATGAGGTTTCCATCCCAGCTCTGCCACAAATGAACTAGGAAACATTGAACAAGTCATTTTATTTCTCTGGGTTTCCACTCCGCCACCTGTACAATGGGCAAAATACAAATCCTTGTCCTACCTCCCTTACAATCTGGTCTTTAAGATTTATTTGTTAAGGTAGCCAGTGTTCAAGCACTTTGAAATATAGACAGTGCTGTACAAATATATTTTGTATGTACAAATGTACAAATATCATTGCTAGTTCCTGGCCCAAGCAAGGGGTCACAGAGATGCCGATTCTCATTTTCTTTTAGACTTAATTGACTCGAGGTTTACAAGTTTATTTCTTTTAATACAGAATGACTCAAAGGTACAAGTCCTCAGGTACTGAGAAGAAGAATAATATTAGCTAGCATTATATAGCACTTTTGCAAATGTCGATCTCATTTGATTTTCAGAACAACCTGGGGAGGGAGGTGCTATTATTATATCCCTTATTGCAACGAATGCCCTCATATTATCACATGACTGAGGAAACTAAGTTTCTCTTCAGACAGAGGTTAAGTGACTCACTCAGGGTCACATAGCTAGTGATACTGGGGAGGCTGGATTTGAAAACAGCTCTTCCAAGCACTCCATTCACTATGCTCCTCTTCCAAATCCTTACTCCAATTTTTTCTTCAGAAAAAATCCTACCACAGGATTTCTGGAACCCAGGAATATAGGCCTCTTAAGAAGCACCAACCCAACCAAGAGAGGAGGAATTCAATCTGATGGTGTTTCAGGTACCTTCCAGCCCTGACATGTCAGAATTCTACTCTTTCTTGTTTTTAAATTTTAATAACAAATTTTCACATATTTTCTGAAGTTATAGGATCCATATTGTCTCCCTGTCTCCCCATCTCTCCCCTTCCCCCAGACCTGGCAAACAATTTGATCTGGGTTATACAAGAATTCTACTCTTTCTTAGAAGTATTATTGCCTATACAATGCACTTGGTATTTTCTGCTTCTGAGCAGAAAGACCCTTTCCTAATCCCCAAAGCAAGAGGATTGGATCAGAAGATGTCTAACCTCCCTTCTATCTTGAAACTGGTATCAGACTCTAGGGGGCTGCTAGTGGGTAGAGAGCCAGGCCTAGAGACAAGAGGTCCTGAGTTACAGTCTGGTCTCAGAAGCTGTATGACAATAAAACCTGGAAAGACCTCCATGAACTGATGCAGACTGAAATGAGCAGAACCAGGAGAAGAACATTGTACACTGAAACTGAAACATTGTGGGATGATTAAATGTGATGGACTTTGCTACTAAAAACAATGCAATGATCCAGGACAACTCTAAGAAACTTATAAGAAAGAATGCTATCCATAGCTAGAGAAAGAAATGTGGGAGTAGAATTGCATTAGAAAACATATCATTTATCACTTGTTTATATTGGTATAGGATTTGGGATTTTGGTTTTAAAATATTACTTTATTACAAAAATGAATAATATGAAAATAAATTGAGTGATAATACATGTAATAAGCCAGTGGAAAGACAACATGAATCATGTAACCATGGGGGAAAAAATAAAAAATTTTTTTTCAAGATAATGATAAAAAAAGAATCTGTACAACCTTGGACAAGTCACTTAACTCTCATTGCCTAACCCAGTGATGGGAAACTTTTGAGCTTGGTGTGTCAAAATTCGCCAAAAAACTGAGCATAACTCGAGTGATTTTGTCACCAAGAAAAAAAAAGCCATAATTTCACGATATTTATAGTTTAAATAACAAAAACGTATAATTGTAATATATAACTGTATTTAATAAACCAAAAACTAATTATTTAACTTACTTGCTTAGTAACTTCTTTGTTCATCTGTCAGTAGGTTTCTTTTGTTAGTCTTGATATTATTTAACTTGTGTGGAGTGCCACGAACTAAGATAAGTGAAGGGGAGGAGGAATTCTTTAACTAACCTGCCTATTAGTGACTTTTTTGTTGCTGAATTTCATTGGCTAATGAAAATTCATTTAGCCGCTAAATCTTCAATTGAAGGTTAGTATTTTGTATACTTTAAGCCCAAGCAAGTGCTACTAACTCCATCTGTCAATCTGTTTCTTTTCTTGGTTTTGATATTATTTAACGCTGAGAAAAAGGTCTCACAAAAGTACGTAGAGGGAAAAACTGTGAGTAAAGCCATTGCTATATTTTTCAGGGTACTAAAAGTGTCTGGTAATCAATTCCAGGCACTTCAAATTTCCTGTTCACAGTGGCACTCCTCTTGATTCTCCAAGCAGCACCTTTCCAGATTCTTAAGCTTTGACCTCAAGTCGACAAACACCTGAGTCCAGATGCTGTCTTGAAATTCTGCAAGTTGCATCTCCAAATCACCAATTTGCATACATTGGAAACCATTTAATTCCAAAGTACTGTAGACTACTACATCAGGATACTTAATTATTTTCATGGTCTGTTCTACGCTTCTAAATTGATTAAATCTATCACTGAACTGGTCTAGTAATGAGTCTAAAACATGCTGGTACTTTATATGCAAGGGTTCCATTTCATTTTGTACAGCTGCACTGGCCTTCTCAAAATACTTTGTTACTTGAGGAAAATACTTATAGGTTTTACATCTTGCTTGAAAATTTTAAGTTTACTTTCAAAAGCTTTTATGTATCCAAACATAACGTCAATACTTTTGCCAAAACCTTGTAACTTTAAATTCAGTTCATTAATATGAACAGAGAGATCTGTAAAAAACATCAAGGTATTGACCCACTTATCATCATTGAGCTGAGGAAAGTTTCCCAGATCCTTATCCTTAATAAATACCTTAATTTCTTCAAAGCACACAAGAACTTTGTCTCAGCTCAGCCATCTTACATTACTGTACATCAGCAATCCACTGTCGGTAGAATAAACCTCCAGCAAAAGTGCAGAAAATTCTTGCTTGTGAAGGAGGTGAGCAGCTATTAAATTAACTATTTTTGTAACAACTGACATTAAGTTGTTTAAGTTGGTGAATCCTGCCTTGGCACATAATGCCTCCTGATGGATAATACAATGAAAAGGCACAACCAGATGTCCAATAGATTCCGTAAACAATTTGACAAATCTAACTTTTTTTCTCCACCATGTTTGGTGCCCCATCTGTCATCACTGACACAACTTTAGAGATATCAATGCTTAGGTCACAGAATGTTTGTATAACAACCTTACATATTTTACTTCCTGATGTACTTGTTGGCCCTGATACTAACTTTATCAACTCTTCTCTCATTGTGAGACCACCAGATCAATAATGGCCAACTGAGCGTGTGATGTGACATCAGTAGTTTCATCTAGAGATAGAAAAATATTTGCAATTACTTGTGTCTCTTTAATTGATGTTGTACGTTTGTGTTCAGTCTCATTAATTTGGTCTTTTATATTTTTACTAAGTGGTAACTCAGATATTCTCTTAATAATTGCATCTTTATTTTGCATATTGTGAAATAGAATGGGTGCACATCTTAGGAGAGTTTCTTTAATAAATTCTCCCTCATTGAGTGCTTTTCCATGCTGAGCTATGGAGTGAGCAATACTTGAACTTAAAGATGTTAAATTTGTAGAGCCTTTTACAAATTTAAGGATGGAATTAGATGGGCTCTTATATAGGTATAGCTGCCTGAAAATGTATTCCTTCCTTTCATCCTCACTTTTTTTTCAAGAGCTGGGAATGATTAGTTTCAAAATATCTATTTATATTCCACATTCTGCCATTTGTACATCTATGTACCATTTCAGTACATAGAACGCAAAATGATCTGCCATTTTTTTTCTAATGCCATATATCTCAGTCCTTGTCTCTTGAAAGGGTTGGCTACTGCTACTACCACTTCCTTTACTTAACCTTGGTTTTTTGTTTTTTGGATTCCCCATCAGGGAGGCAGTGACAGAAGATATTGCCCTGCAGGCAATTAGGGGTTAACTAGCCTAACTGACCACAAGATAGCACATGTAACTGTCTTTTAGGAAAGGGTAGAGTTAATAAGTAGAAATAGGGGTTAGTAAGGATGCACAACAGTAATAGTGGTGAAATGGAGTCTGCACTATGCTGCAAGATGGTGTTCTTTATGTAAATTAAGATGGCTGCCACTATTTCTAATGGTGGGAAATGACACCCATAGCATAGACCCTCGCCTCTCCCAGCTCCCCCCCCCTTACTTATTTCAGTAATGATGGTCAATTAGAAATCCAAGACACCCCAGAATAGTAGATTGGATAATGGTTGCTGGCAATGGCAATCACAGGGCCCCCAGAGATGTGTCCCCTGAAGCATTCCGCTGCTCCCTGCTCCGCCAGCCAGAAGTGAGGTCAAAAGTCCCCTAATGACCCGGAAGTCCCAGAACTAGACACTCTGTGCCAGAGTTCTGTTGTTTTGGCCTACAGACCTCCAGCACAGAGTGTCTACACTACACTAGAGCAAATGTTTCATCCTCAGCATGCAGCCCCATACTTCCCTGTGTGGCCACTTGTCATAAAAAATAGCTATGCGTGTCAGTGCTAACATACGTGTCATAGGTTTGCCATCAGGGGCCTAACCCTTATGGCTCTTCTCCCTTGGACTCAATACACAGAAAAATTGGTTCTAAGATGGAAGGGAAAGGTTATTTGAAAGAAAGAAAGGAAAAAGGGGAAAAAAGAAAGATATGTTCTAATTGTTTCTGGGAACACAGTCCAGAGCCCCTGAGAATGGGAGTCCCCATGGATCATTTGCCCTGGGCCAGGGACAGCCTGTCCCCATCCAAGATCAGAGATGCCCTGGGGTGCTAGAGAGGGGCTGGGGCCTGGGGAAGGGGTGGCCGCATGTACTCACTCGCTCTAGGTCCTGCCGAAGGTGTGTGAAAAGCTTGAGCCTTCGGTATAAGATGTCCTGTTCCTGCTGTGCTAAATTGTCCACCTCATCGGTTTTGGGGGTCAAGAGGGGCTTGTTGCAGTTGGATTTCCTCTTGAGCTTCCAATACTGATAGACAAAATCCACAAGGGTCTCAGAAAGGTCCAGGTTCTCTGCCACCTCTTCAGGCTTCACAAGCTCATAGAAGGCCTCTTCCATTTGCTGCAGCTTCTGTTTCCTCAAGGTCACCTTTTCCAAGTCCAAAGCAGCCTGGCTGGGCTCGGACCCTGAGCCTGCCTCTCCCCGTAAGCCCCGGGCCTCCTCGGGGGGCTTTGGAGCCCCACTGCTGTGCTCCAGGCAGAAAGATTTGAATTTCACTTCATCGTTGTCAGCTAATATAGTCCTCATTTCCAGGCTGTGGTCAAAGGCGCAGGTGACATGGAATGCCGTGATGCAGGATGGCATGGAGCACTGCCAGGAGAGAAAACGACATGTTGGATTCCACCCAAAGCACAGAGCAGGGGCTGGAGATTCAAGGACACACTCTCTCTCTCTCTCTCTCTCTCTCTCTCTCTCTCTCTCTCTCTCTCTCTCTCTCTCGCACCCTCAGGAAAGAACTGGAGTTGAACTGGGAGATCAGACCCAGCCCAGGGGGCAGGGACTCAGGAGCTCTGCCGTAGGCACCCTGGGAGGGGGCGATGGAGCTAGTCTAAGGCCCTGGAAGGTTAGCCTGACGCTCTGGCATCTTGAGAACTGATCTTACTTGAAAGCATCCAATGCTATGCCCAAGAGAATTGCAGGAGCTGCTTTATACCCATCCCTTTTATTAAAAATCTTGCTTCTTCCAGGAAGTCTTCCTCAGTTAGGGATAGATCCCAAGGGCTCGTGTGCTTATGGGAAATCTAGACATGCTCAGGAGACTGTGCCACACAGACTCGGAAAGGTTTGGTCCCATAATATCCTTGATTCCGTGTGATTTGCAAGATAATATATTAAAATGCTGGGCCTGGAGTGCAATCTCAGACACTTGTTAGCTTGTTAGCTGTATGACTCTGAACAAATCACTGAATCCTGTTTGCCTCTGTTTCCTTATCTGTCAAATCAGCCAGAAAAGGAAATGGGAAACTCCTCCTAGCATCTTTGTCAAGAAATCTCCAAATGGGATCACAAAGAGTCAGAAATTACTGAAAAACAACAACTAATCTAATCTAATAATTGAGATTTGGAGTTTGAAGGGACCTTCAAGATCTTCTTGTCTACCCACTCATTTTAGAGATGAGGAAAACTTAATCACCCCCTCTAGGAGGGAAACGCCTTACAGAGGCTCACACAGGCAGTAAGTCACTGAACTGAGATACAAACCTTCCAAAAGACCACACCAAGTCTGGCTTTTCTGAGCAGACTGGGAGCTCCCTGAGGATAAGACATCTCCCTCAGCGCATCAAACCCTTTAAAAGGCTGCTCCAGGGAGCAAGTACTTAGAGAGCTCCCCAAATGGCCATATGCACTCTGGGAGGGGGCTGTGGATTTGGTCTAAGGCCAAAATCTGGATGGGCACATAATAAGAAGTCAGTGTAGACACGCTGAATGATCTAAGTAAAATCTGTCTGGCCAGTGGTAAATGGTGAAACCATCTGTAGCCCCTGAAGCTTCCCTAGTATCATTGCTATTGCCAAGTTCACCCTAAGTTCATATGGGAAATCCCCAGTTAAGATGATCAAGCAATCAACAAACATTTATCAAGAGCCTACTCCTGGCAAAGTGCAGGGATTACAGTGTGAGAACGCAAATGAAAATAGTCTTTGCTTTTGAGAAACTCAAATTCTATGGAAGAGACAACATAGATAAGAACAAATATAAAATAAATACAAGATAATTTAGCGAGGAAAGGTATCAGCAGTTGGGAGGTTTTGTAAAGGCTCTGAGCATAAAGTGGTATTTCATTTGAGATGATGGAAGTAAGGGGCCCTCAGAGGAGGAGGTGAGAGAGGAGTTGATTAGAGCCAGGGATGGGAGATGGAGCAACATGTGGGAAGAATAGCAAGGTGGTCAATTTCACTGGACTGTAGTCTAGGAAGGAGATAATCAATACGTAATTAGACTAGAAAGGCTATTATACCCAGCCCAATTAACAAATAGGACCAGGAATGTTCTTTGACAGAAATTTCATTTATTTATTTACTTTTAAAAACCTTTACCTTCTGTCTTTGAATTGGTTCTAAGACAGAATTGGAAATTGGGGTTAAATGGTCATATAGCTAGAAAATGTCTGAAGTCACATTTGAACCCAGGTCTTCCTGACTCTGGGTCTGACTCTCTACCCACTGAGATTCCCCAGTTTTATTTCTAAGCCACACTAGTTGACTATCTATATCCATAGAACTAGCCCTTGCCCACAAGGTAAAACACTTCAGTAATTTTTACTTTGGGGCTGTGCTCAGGTCAGCCTCCTCCAGAGGATAATTCTCCTCTCTCAGGCTCCTGAACAACCCTGAAGCATCACCCTAGTGTCCTCAATGAGGCTTTCTGCATGGAAATCCACAGGTTCTAATTGGTTTTTGCTTTCACAAAGGCAATTAAAGGAAGGAAATCAGCTGTGTTCTCCTGGAAATCAGAAGTGACCACAATTCACTTAGTGGAAGCCTGCTGATGGCATAGGTGCTGCCGCTGGGAAGTCATCAAAGTGGCAGCTCTTACCTCCTCTTACACGAGGGCTGCTGCTCAGACTCTGTCCATCCTGGCAGCTAAACTTCCAACCCACTTCCTCCATGGCCCTCAAGGAAGACCATTTCACAGCCAGCGGAGAGACCATTTCTTCGTAAGCAGCCAGCCCTTCCCTCCTCAGCTCAATTCATTAAAAGGCAACTCAGAGCTCTGGGCAGCGGGTGACTGTTTAAACAACAGCCCACAAGAAATCTGCCTCTTCCAGCTGTTAATGGCCAGTTAAGCTACACTAACAAGCCATTTCTAAAGAGCTGATTACTGGAGATCCCATATTTAGCAATTTACATAAAGCTACTCTTCAGAGAACGAGGCAACTGTAGAGCCACTTAGGTTCTCTGCATCCTGCCATGCTGTGGTGTAGTCACAAGAACACTGGGACTAGAGTCAGAGGTTCTGGGCTCCAAGACCAGTCCTACCACTTAGTACATGTGTGATCGTGAGCAAGTCCCCTCTCTGGGACTAAGTTTCCCTCTCTGTGAAACAAGGGAGCTGGGTTAGACTCTTTATATAAAGTATGTTCTTCGAGTTTTTGTCAAGACATAGACACTTAAGATTATTTCTAGTTATAAATCCTAGAATAAATGTCATTTAGCTAGAGGGAAAAGTTTAATCTTCCAGATCCCTAATCTGTGAATCAGAAATGACTAGCTAGTACACCAAAGGCAGTTTTCCCCCATTAGGGAAAACCATTTTGGTCGGTTGAGATCAATAGTTCCTTTTTGTATTAGGCAAATGTAAACATGGAGAGAGTCCTTGGGCTAGGATTCCTACTACCATCATGGCGGTCAGAGCCAACTGGTCTGTCCCACTCACCCAGGATGTCCATGGCAGACTGGATGCCCAATTACCCTGCCTTTCTGAACTGTTCCTGGCCCACAAATCTGTACCAGTAGGTGCTGTGTGGGAACTCTAATTTTTTTTTCAAGTGGGATCAAGCTTTTAATTTAAATATTGAGTTTTATCGATGCCTTTTATTTTTATATCACAGAAATTTCATGATATATTCTTCACTTCTTCTATAACAGTTAAGCAAAACCAAATAATAAAGCAACTATGTTTGAGAGTGGATGCAACACCCAATACCCAGTTTTCTGCCTCCCTTACAAAAAGAGGTACATTTATTTCCTCATCCCTTTTCCAACACCAAAATTAAAAAAAAAAAAAAAAAAGACATCATTACCTTTTTACAAGTTAGCTAGATTTTTGTATTCTGTACAGTCTGACATCTTGACAATACACTATGTCAGTGACTTCCTCCTTTCCCAGTTGGTACCATTCATCTTCTGACCATCATTAAAGATCCCAGGCAAAACTACACTTTGGATCTCTTTGAAAATCAATCTCTCAGCACAGCATCACTGCTTGTGGAAAGCAAAGTCTCAACCCCACTCTCCCTAAATTACACCATTATTTTCTCTGATTCTCAAACCTTTGTTTATGATGTTCTCCTATCTCATATGCTCTCTCTGTCACCATTTATTATCCTATCCTTCAAAGCCCAGATCTAGGCCCACCTTCTCCAAGTGGTGGACCTTGGAGTCTACCAAGTTGCTAAGAAGACTTCCAGGATTACCACTGCCCACAGGGATGGTCCCCGACTCTAAATTCCTATGGTACTTTTCATATACAGTAATGTTATCCAGTTGTTTAAAATGTGTCTCACCTCTTCAGCTAACTGATATTCTCTTGTTTCTCTGGGTGCCTAGCACAGTGTGGCCCGGAGGGGAAAGGAGGGAAGAAAGGTAGTTCAGCTCCTTAAGCTTCCAAAAAGTTCACTCACAGGAGCCAGCTGAGTGGCTCAGGGGATTGAGAGTGAGGCCTAGAGAAGGGAGGTCCTAGGTTCAAATCTGGCCTCAGACTCTTCCTAGCTGTGTGCCCCATTGCCTAGCCCTTACCACTCTTCTGCCTTGTGTAAAAGTGAAATTTGGGAGATGCCATCTAAAAGTATATATATTTTCTATGGACATGTGGGAACTATCAAACTACATTTCCCGTGGTCCAACGGGTTTCCGTTTCCTGTTCTTTGGGCGTGGGGACGCCTGCGACACCACGCAGAGGTCAGTTTAAATCTCCTGGGTTAGGAGGGAGTCGCTCTCTTGGCTAGTAGGCTCAGGGAAAGACGGGCGATAACAATAATGGCTGGGCGGCAGTTTTGAATTCTTACAAGCGCGTGGTCTAATGACTTTATCTATCAGCATGGCTTTAATTAAAATACTAATTTCTATATTTATATCAGCCTTTATTATTTTTTATCGTAATACTTGGAACCAATACTCATTATTGATTCTAAGATGGAAGGTAAGGGTTAAAAAAAAAAAAGTTCACTTACAGCCAGCGTAAAGAATGATCAGAGCAGTGTGACTTTCAGATTAACCTTTTTTCCTATCTGAGTCTCACTTTCCCCATCTATAAAATGGGGGTAACATGTACTCTCTACTTTCCAGGGTGGTTGTGAGAGAGTGCTTTATGAACCGTAAAGCACTACAGAAATGTTAACTTTGGCTGCTATTACTGACTAATGGAAAAAGGCAGCTTCTTTGCTTTCCCTAAATTTTGTCTCCTGATATATCCTCCCCTTTTCCATTCTGGGCACATGGTTCATCCCTGCACCTGCCAGGGTAGACTCTCTATCAGTGAACCCTGATGACCCTGGTGGCAGCAGTGACCTGACTGAGTCTGGAGCTTGAGCATCTGGAAGGCTTGGGGGGAAGGCATGTAGCTCATCAATAAGCCAATTTCCTATGTAAATCACCAAGGAAGAAAAAGCATGGGACTTCCACAATGCTGCTTTTAAGGAGTCATTTTTGCAGAAAGAACCATTCTTTGGGGTAGTTTTGCAAGCCATAAGTTTCCCTGATTGAGTTTTCTTGTCTGGTAGCCAAAATGGTAATTTCATTGTGTAAGCTAACCAGTGAATGACAATGTGTCTCTACTGGAGAAACATCTGGGGATGCTTAAAACTAAACCACTGGAAAGTTTCATGGTGTGGTGATAAGCTAAACTGCCTCTATGCGACACAACAATGGACCCTAAGAACAGACAGACTCAAGCTAACCAGACAAGCTTGGCTCATAAAAATCATACAGCCACAATTTTTCCTTTCTTGCATCAACACAGTATTAAAAATCTCTTTTTTTTCCTTGAAGACTCCATCTTTCTCCTTCCTTTAACATAAATACTGCCTATATGAAAGGTTCTAAAGGATCCAGAAAGAGGTTTCGGCCATTCACAATTGGGGATGCTTCTGTAATCATAATGAAAGCAATGCTTCAGCGAAGAGCAAAAGAGGGACATAATTTGGATTTCTATTTCTTTTTTTTTTAAACCCTTACCTTTTGTCTTAGAATCAATATTGTGTATTGGTTCCAAGACAGAAGAATGGTAATAGGCTAGGCAGAAGGGGTATAAGTAGTCACACAACTCAGAAGTATCTGAGGCTAGATTTGAACCCAGGATCTCCTGGCTCTAAGGCCCATCTCTCAATCCACTAAGCCACCTAGATGCTTCCCTCTATTATTTAGCTTTCTGTGAAAGTAGGACAATCACAGAATCATAGATTTATAGCCATAAGGGACCTCAGAAATCATCTGATTCAATTCTATTATACAGGATGCTAATGCTCAAAAGAATAAGGAAAGTAGGGTTTATACCTGCCCTTTTCCAACACAATACAGTGCCTCAATAGCTGATGCTCAGCCTGAGATGACCATTAAAGTTTCCTTATTTGTAAGGGTTTAGTAATACCTGCCACATCTATATGTATTGAATGAAAACTAAAATTCTTTCCTTCACCAAACCTAATGGCTTTCCAGCCTTGAAGTCCTTGAGTCAGCCTCCAGGAGGCAGCCTCCTTAGGTAAAATGTCATTGTATTCCCTTGGGGAGACCCTTACCAAAGGGAACTCCACTCAAGCTGAGCTCCTCTGCCAGATAGCAAGTGGCATGCTAGTTACTTTTCTACTTAAAAGGAAAATTAAAAAATCATCAGCAAGTTCAACCAATAAGGCATCAACCAACTGAAAAAGCCAGGGGTGGACATGACCGCACCCTGCCTACCACCTCACCACCACCGCTCTGCCCATTTGGGTCAATCCTAATTACTGTCTGTTCCATTCAGTGGGCACTGGGATCCCAGAAACACTCTTCCTCCTCCTTTCTGCCTCTTAGGAACATAGAGCTGACTTCAAGGCTCAATTAAAGTATTGCCTCTTCCTTGAGAGCAGAGAGCTGGTGCAATGTTGGGTACATTACAGCCACTTCAGAGAGGTTAATGGAAGAAAGGGACCATATAGGTCAGAACCTTTTAAAGATAGGAAAGCTGAGGCTCAGCGGGTTAAAGGAACCTCTTCTGAGTTCTGTTTGTTCTCCTCTTCCCTCTCTTGTCCCCATCAATGTGATCTCTCAAGAGTTCCTGGCAGGAGAGCTCGTGTTCCACGGGAGGCAGTGTCTGTCATACTCCTGAAGTCTCACTGACCTTTGTCTCCCCCAATATGTTTAGTACTGGGCTCTGTAAACAGGACATGCTCAGTAAACACTTGCTGAGTGACAGCTCTTTTCTGAAAAGGGAAGCTGGCTCGGGTTATCTGAGGACTGCTAGCTGCCACAGGTTTGGGCAAATCCCTATGTGTCAGTTCCACTCGCCAATAGTTCCCGAGTCTCTGGAAAATGCCGGGAGATGTTTTTTTTAGCAGGTTCACTATCTTCGAGAAAAGGCCACTACAGAATGGAGTGAGTGTTGGGACTTGGTTTTGGAAGGCCTGGAATTGAATCCTGCTTCAGATCCTCAGGAGTTGTGTGAACTTGGAAAAGACATAGCCCCTAAACTGGTCTCTCACCTGTAAAATGGGACGATAGTGTAGGGTTATCAATTGACATGAATATTATAATATTATTGCAACAGGATTGTTGTGAGGATCAAATGAGATAAGAGATAAGAAGTGCTTTGTAAGATTTAAAGCCTCGTATAAATGTAAACTCTTATTAATTATTCTGCTTTGGGCCTGAATCTGAACTTGGCCAAGGACTATCTCTGGCAGATGTTTTGGGATTTGCTCTTTTCCTTTATGATCAGCAAAGTTCTTGCTGCTAATAATAACATTAATCATAATACAGTAACAATCATGATTATTTGATGTTTTGCTCCTCTCTCATAAGAGATCAGTTATTGGTTGTTTTGTTTTTTTTAAACCCTTACCTTCCGTCTTAGAGTCAATACTATGTATTGGTTCTAAGGCAGAAGAGTGGTAAGGGCTAGGCAATGGGGGTTAAGTGACTTGCCCAGGGTCACACAGCTAGGAAGTGTCTGAGGCCAGATTTGAACCTATGTAAGAATATAGAGAGCCAGCAACTCCTTCTCTGGCTCCTTTTGTCCTTTCCCCCTTGCACAAATCCCATCTTTACACCTAGGATCTCCTGTCTCTAGGCCTGGCTCTCAATCCACTGAGCTACCCAGCTGCCCCCAGTTACTGGTTCTTCTTGCATCTCTATAATACTGATTATCCCACCTTTTCTATTTCCCTCAGCATTACCTTTGTGTAAGGTTTTATTATCAACTTCCTGCCTAAATGTAATAGCTCTCCAGTAGGCCTTCCTGATTCTAATCTCTCCTTCAGATCATTGTAAGATTAACCTTCCTTCAGAATAGATACCTTCACATCCTTCCTTCATTCATGTATCCTTAGGGGCTCCCGACTGCTTACTGAGTAAAATGAAATTCCTCTGCCTGGTATTCAAAGCTCTCTATAATCTGGGCCACCTGACACTTCTAAGCTTTTCTCACTCCTATTTCCCCTCTCTCCACAAACTCTATTGTCCAGCTCCATGTACTATTTTCTCCACCCTCCTGCTTTTCCTGCAGTTTCACCCGCACCTTTGTGCCACTGTTGACATCATTTCCTATGCTTGGAACGTCCTCTCTATATGTATTTGCCTATTGAGATTCTTTCCTTTTAATTTGAATGTCACCCCTTCCAGGAAGTCTTCCTTCATCCCCTAGAAAAAATTATCTCCCTGGAAACAAATACTTAGCTTACATTTGACTAATTTTCCACTCATACAACATTACGTATGATGTTTTTGTATCTTATTCCATAATCAAACTGTGAAGCACTAAGAAGGCAGGGGTCACATCTTTATCTTCACTCTCTAATCTCCTCTAACACCAAGCACAAGACTACCCACACAGGCAGTGATTAATATGTATCTATTAAATGGAACCTACGTTTCCCTAATAAGTTCTAGCATGGCCTACTCATTCAAGCCTGCCAATTTTATTCTCTTTTCCTTACTCATTATTTCCCAAGGCCTGAAATGTCCCTTCCCTCTCTCCTCTGGCTCTTCGTCGTCTGTCTTTCCTTTACAGCCAAGCTCAAGCCCTAACTCTTGGATGAGTCTTCCCTGACCACCCCAGCCTGCAGTAGGGCACAGTCTGAGCCACTGAGACCATGCAGCCACCCCAGAGATCTCAGTCCAACCAATGAGAAGACGGAGGTCCGGGATGGAAAGGGACTTGGTTCATGGTCACCCAGGGAATCAGATGGTTGTATGGAAGCCCTATCTCCCCAACTCTATGGGGAGGGGGGGAGTCCTGACTTCAGGGCCCAGGCAGTCACTTCCCACCAATGAGCAAAAAGCACAGAATTGCACAGGTGGTGCTCAGGGAGCCCTTTGCTATGCATATCCTCAATGCACAGATCATGTCACATTAAACATTAAAGGGATTTGTGTATTTGCAGTATCACCTGACAAATAGGAAATATACAAAAGCAAGAATTATTTCTTTAATTAAATTATGAGTTTCCCTTGGCTCGGTACTTAAATTTTTTTTTTCTCTTGCCCCTTGTGACGCTGTCCAAAGGTCTCTGTCTCATGCCTAAGAGTAGAAACAGAAGCTCCTTGAGGGTAGAGATTGTTTTATTTTTGTCTCTGTGTCTCTAATATATTAAAAATGCTTGTGGATTGATGTATTGATTCTAGCTGCCCGGGAGTACTGCAATGGCCCAGACAGGCTCCGTTCCCCTTCCCACACCACCTTGCCCATCTTTCTCCAGGCAGTCAGGGTAGAAAAAGGCTCCACTGGTGCATCTACCTGAATACACGTCCCCGTGCACTCCCGGCACAGACTACAGGATAGGGCCCATCGGCTTGCAGGGATGTGTGAGATCTTGGTAATTGGTTCCATCTTCTCTGGGCATCCAATGCTGACCTAGGCACAACACAGATACAAGGGTTTGATACCGTCATAGTAAGGCAGGCCCACGTTTCCTGAATTCCTGACTTCTGTCAAAAGCCACTTCTATGAGGCGTCCCTGTGAGCCCGTGTGCCATTCCACAACCTATCCCTCAATACTCCAGTAATTTATGTTATGTTTGCACTTTGTTGTGTGCTAATTCTGTAAAAACTTTGAGCCTTCTTTGGCAACAGTAAAAATTCACCTTTTCATAGGCATTCAGGTTTACAGAGTTCTTTTCTTATACTATTTTGAAGCAGGCAGTGAGAAGACGACTTCCCTTGCTTTATAGGTGAGGAAATTTAGACTCTGAAAATTAAATCATTTGCTCACATGTCACAAAGCTAAGAAATGGCAGAGCTGAGTGAATGGAAGCTTGACTCTAGACTCCAGGTCTTTGCATAGCCACTTGGTACCTTTACTATAATACCCTCCCCTCTAGTATATCACCCTGTCTTCATATGGAAATGCACATAGGGTACATCCCCAACTTGACTCTAAGTTACCTTGGGTCAAGCTATGTTCTTTTTCTTTTGTGTTGCTCTGCCATGGCTGACTCTGGGTTCTATTCTCAAAGAAAGCTCAAGAAAGACCTAGCTGGGGGCAGCTGGGTAGCTCAGTGGATTGAGAGTCAGGCCTAGAGACGGGAGGTCTTAGGTTCAAATCCGGCCTCAGACACTTCCCAGCTGTGTGACCCTGGGCAAGTCACTTGACCCCCATTGCCTACCCTTACCACTCTTCCACCTATAAGTCAATACACAGAAGTTAAGGGTTTAAAATAAAATTAAAAAAAAAAAAAAAAAAAAAAAAAAAGAAAGACCTAGCTTTGAGCTACGGAACAGCAGGGACTTATATCACCCCTAGCACTGAACAATGTGCTAAAGAATATATAATATGTTGTAAAAGAATACAAGAGGCTTAATAAACATCTATGGAATTAAATCTCAGAAGGAAGGTGCATGGGCATGTTTTTCCTTTAAGCAACAGTGGGAACTCTGAATTCAAGAAAATATTCTTCTGGGAGAAAGCCCCTGTCTCATGTGAACAAAGAAATGGTCCTTGGAAAGAAGCCACAGAAAACATACTAGCCACCTAATTTGTCCCAAGATGTGGGATTTCTGAATGAAACAATAGTGGCTTCTACCTCTGATAACATAAAGTTGTCAGGGAAAGCATCATCCAATTTGGTGATGCTTCCTCTTATTCAAATCACCACTGACTCAAAACCAGTAAAGAACTAAGATCTTAAGAAATGTGGAAGACAGCCAGATCAGCTACAGTCTATGTCCTTTACGTCAAATAGGCTAGTTTCCTGTTCAGTGAACACTATTTCTTTCCATTTCCATTCAATTTAACAAGTATTTAAGAGACTGAAGTATCTGCCATGGGCAAGATATGCTGGGTACTGGACAGAGAAAATAGAGAGCTGGGGAGAGGGACATGAGCAGATCCTCATCTCAGAAAGATATATCTTGGCAGTTATATAAAGGACTGGAGAGGGTAGAGAAACTGGAGGCAAGGAGGCTCAAGAGGCAGATGTTATAATAGTACAGGTCCTTGATCAGGTTTGTGTCTTTTGATTGACTTAGTCCTCCTAGACTTTGCTGAACTGAACCCAGGTCTTGTCCCTAATCCAACACCAGTCCTTGTTCCAAGAAAGCTAGACATTAGGGGCAGTTCTCTGCAGGCAGAGTGCTTTCCCCTACAGTGTCCCTTGGGCAGGGGAAATGTTCAATAATAAAACTGGTAAAATGGCCGAGGGGACAAAAGATGAAAATGGTCACTGTTTGAGGACCCGGGGGAAAAAGATGGGTATATTAATATACTCTGGTGGAGCTGTAAAGTGGTCTAACCATTCTGGAAAACAATCTAGAATTATCTGAAGAGGCTAACTAAAAATGTCTATATCCTTTTGATTTAGAGATGCTACTGTTAGATACATGCTGCAAGATGGGCAATGCCAAAAAGAAAGGTCCCACGTATACCAAAATAGTTATAAAAGTATTCTCCTTAGAGTAGTAAAGAACTGAAAACAAACCAAACAAAAAACAGATGCCCATCAATTAGGAATGACTAAATCAATTGGGATATGAATATTTATATGCCCTATGAAATAATGAAGTACATGCTTTTAAAAAATGTATCTTCTCCTACAACATGATGAATATGGAATTATGTTTTGTATGACAGCACATGTATAATCTATATAAAATTTTTTGCTGTCTCAGGAAGGGGGCAAGGGAAAGAATTTGGAACTCAAACGATTAGGAAACAAATGCTAAAAATTGTTTATATATGTAATTGGAAAGAAAATAAAACATTACTGAAGAGTTAAAAAACCAATAAAGTATGCAGGAAGCTTATATGAACTGATGCAAAGTGAGTTGAGCAGAACCAGGAAAGCAGTATATATATAATGATTGTGACAATGTAAATGGAGGGAAAAAAACAATCAAAACTGAATGCTCAGAAATGATAATGACCAAGCCAAGCTCCAAAGGGCTAAGAGAAGCACCCACCCTGCCTGTTTACAGCAGTGGGGGAAGGGAGTGGTGTTATTTTCTATTTGCTTATAATATCTGACTTTGCCATATTTTTATGTTTTTATATTTAAATAGTTTTGCTGAACTATTACTTTCCCCCTTATTCTAAGAAATGCCTCTCTGGGAGGGGGAAGGGGGAGGAGTACAATGGGAAATAAAGGTGATGCAAAAAACAAAAAAAATAAAAAAATAATAATAATAATTTAAAAAATGCTGAGTGCTATCACTGAGGGTGTTGTGTTTCCTACAAAGACAGATAAATTTAGAGATCTATGATACTGGGTCCCATCTCCAGGCTGCCTCAGGAAGCAGGAAAAGGCCTAGCATTAAGATTCTCTTCTCACCATTAATTCCACCCAACCCCCTCCCAACCCCAATTTTCTCCTCCTGTTTTGCCACCAGGGGTCGCTCATGGTCCTGTCACCTTTTATCTAATGAGGTGTTAATAAATTTAGCTTAAGGGATGGCAGGAAAAGCTACACTCTTATCAAGAAATTGGCTCCCCCCTATCAGGTTTGTAGGAAAAACCCAATGTCCTGTCCCGCCCCATCTCAAAGTCACAAGAGAGGAAATTCCGGATCTTTTCTTGACTTTGGGAAAGGGGGAGGGGAGTCATCAGGCCCTCCCTACCCCCCAGGTTTCCAACAGACTATCTTTAAATACCCAAGGATGATTAATCACCTTCAGTTTTTCCATTGCTTCACAGGTGCCAAGGTTATAATCTCCATGAGTCTAGGACCTAGCAATGCTGCCTGTCTCTCTGACTCCCAGGAAAAAAAGAATAATCTCCCTAAACCAATAAAAACAGATCCAGTGAAAAAGTCCAACAAGGAGATAGCATCTGGGAGCTGAGAACTTGGGCCTAGAATGGGCCCTGGTAGGTCCCAGAATGGGTTCAGCAAAGACAGGGATTATTTATTTGAGTTTGTGTTTTTTATTTTGGGGGGGTGGGGGTGGAGGTGTCATGGCGCTCTCTACACCTAACCTGCCCCAGGTACTTCATAGATGCTTGCTGAATTAAACAATGAGCCCAAACCTAGTTTGGACTAACACTATGTTAGGAGAATGAGAGGGTCATAGATTAAGAGCTGGAAGGGCTCTTAGAGGACACCGAGTCTAACTCTCATTTTCTAGATGAGGAAATCAAAGCCAGGGAGTGGCTAGCCCAAGGTCACTGAGGGAACAATCAAAACACTGGCTATTTGAACAACCACCTTTGGACTCCAAATCTGATGTCCTTTCCCCTGGGTAAGTAGGACAGAACACTTGGTATTATTATTTTGTTGTCATTATTAGCATCGTTGCTATTATTGCTATCAGTTCAATAAGCTGGGGGAGGGAAAGAGTGGCTGAAAAAGCAGAAATCCAAGAAGGATTTTTTACCTATGTAAAAGGAGCCCTTTAGCTGGGGCACCCAAATAAAACAGCAGCCCACAGAGGCACAGCTTTATCCTTCTTAAAAAGAGACTCAGAAGGCTTTTAGCACCAAGGAACAACCCTGCCCCTAAGGGCTGTCACTCCTATCTCTAGCCTTTGCCCTACTCAACTTTCATTCGGTTCCCAGGGCCCCAGAGCCAAGAGGCTGCAAACTCCAAGAAGCCCTGGGGCACACGGCTCAGCCAATCAGCAGCTGGGCTGGTGAGGCGGGGCAGCTCAGCCAGGGGAGGAGGGAGGCCAGGCCCCAAGGTGTGAGGAGAGGAGAGAGGGACGGAAGGATGGAGGGATGGATGGATGACTCAGCAAAGCTCCAGGCAAGGGCCTGCAATTTACTTTCTCCTCTTGGCCCTGTTCTTCCCCCTCCCTCGAGGTTTCCAGAATCATTTTTAGTCTCTGATGGAAAAAGCTTGAAGGGCAGCTTGTCCCAAGTGTGTCAGAGCTGTCCTGAAAATCCCCTCTTTAAATCAGAAACTGTTTGAGATGGAAAGGGGGCCTCATTTTCCTAATTTGTCAAATGAAGGGGTTGGGCCAGGAGAGAGATTCTGAATTCTACAGGACCACAGAAGTGTCATTGTGAGCATCCCCCTACAATATATTATACCAACTTAATCAAACATTTACCTTAAACACATCATAATTTATTCACCTCTTCCTCAGTTTTATTAACTTAGAAAAAATGGGCAATAAAATTTGGAAATGAAAGAAATCTCCTTCCCCCACCCTGAGCAGAGGTAGTAGCTTATAGGTATAGAAGGCCGAATCTGTGGTTCTTTGTTATAAGGGAAGAATCTAGGAGGAGGAAATGAGTGATTGTGGGAGGGAGGAAAGGGTCAACCAAATATTTATACTTTCAAAGAAGAAAGCTAAACTATTCTTAATTAAAGAGGATCTTTTGATGGAAGATGAAAAAAGATCTTCTGCTACCTCTCCCCCTGACAATGATGATAAAGGCTATGATACTGCCATAAGACGATAGGTTTCTGGCTGGAAGAGAGTTGAGATTCTATATATGTAGTCCAAAGCCCTCATTTTACTGATGAGGAACTAAGACACAGAGAGTTTAAGCAACTAAACTACCATCACACAGGGACCAATCAAATCCTGTACTCCTTCCATAGCACCACATTGCCTCCTGTTGGCTGTGCTTCCTAAGTTATATATCCCTTGAAGGAAGAGACCTGTGTCTTCTAAAAACATTGTGATCTTCTCTACCATGGTGGACTGCCATCCTCTTCACACAGGAGGTGCTTAAAAAAGTTTTTCAGTTTTTTTATTCTAAGGCAACTCCCTCCCCCAAATAGAACAAAAAAAGTAATTTAATTCAATCAATTGAATCCAATCTTAAAGCTATGTACCAAGCAAGGGAACACACAAAAAGGGAAAGCAAAACAAAATTTACCTAAGGCCATACAGTTAGTTGTCAAACCTGAACTAAAACTCAGATCCCTGGCATTCTTAGTGTTCTCTATCTTCTCTTAAGAAGATCTATCTTACCTTCCTTCCCAACCAGCAGAGAACTCTGCATGTGAATGAATGTTCAGCAAAAGTTGTTCTCTCTGCCCTAAACAAAATTACCCCTAAAAACACAATAGAAAAGAACTATTCTCTCTGAATACAAATCTTTTATTTTACATTTGGGATAATGCATTGCCTAATTTCCTTTTTGACTACTTCTCTGGCTTCCCTCGGAAAGAAAACTGAAGGACTCACCCTTGATAGTTTATAAATTCATCCAGGTGGTCAATTAACAAAAAAGGTGTGAAGTACATTCTTACTCACCTCAGGTATCCACAAGGCACAGCTGACATGCACCCACTTGGTCCCACTTCGTGTTGGTTTCAGAGCTCCCCCCCTTTTGGGGCAGAGCAGACATCTGGGCTGGACACCCAGGGCACAGGTCCGGCATAGCCAGCTTCCCGTGGGGACTTTGAGGATTCCATAGCAGGCCTGGACCCCCATGGGATTGGAGAAGAAAGCACATGGTCAGTCATCAAGCTCTCGCACTCAGCCTAAACACCGTCCAAGATGGCCCCATTAAGGCTTCTACTATAGTGGCAAGGGATCTGCCTGTCACCAGCCTCCTCATGGAATGGGCCATGGACCACTTCTCCCCATTGTCCTAAACAGGAACACCTGGAGGACAACATCCTTTAAGTGAGAGGTCATTGCTCCAGTGTTTTCTCTATAACTTATGGTTCCCTGGGAGGGTGGTGGGGTGGGGATGGGGGTAATATTTCTAGGTCAGGAAAGGGTACCCAGAAAGAACAGGAGATGTGGTTCAAAGACTAAGAGAGGACTGCCTCAATTCTAGGAGAGATCATTTAATTTCTATTTAAAATCTATTTAATTTCTAAAATAATTTAATTTCTATTCCTATTCCTCCCTCCAAGTTCTCTCACAACAAATCTCTTTTTCATGTTCTTTCCCATAGTTTCTCTCATAAGATGATATTTCCCTAAAAGACTCACTCACCCTCCCACCAGCACAAGGCAACATGCATTTCTCTCTCACACACCGTCAGTCTCATCGTCCAAGGCTTCCCAGATGCCTCCGGTTTCCCTGACTGCTCACTGGGGTCCCCACTTTCCCTCTCCTGCATGGAGCTCCCCACTCAGGACCTGGCAGTGGCTCACCTGATGAACACAGACATTGCACTTGTCACAGAACACCATCTCGTTGCCATCCTCGCCCTCTGGTGAGCGGCACACGTCACACACCACGTCCTCATCATACTCGATGCCCAGTCCTTCCTCCGTCTCGATGGCCATGTTCATGTTCTGGTGGCACAGAGTCTCCAGCTCCTCCAGCACCCTCTCCATGGTCATCTCATCCAGCTCTGGCTTTTCTGGGGAGATAGAAAGAAGTTTCCAAGAAAGGCTATTGCTATGTGACCTCAGAGAGAGCATAAGGCAGAGGAATTTGGAATCAGAAGGATCTGGGTAAAAAATCTGCTGTTATTGCTTGTGTCGCCTTGGACAAATGGTTTTAATTCTCTGGGATGAAATTATCTTTATCAAAAAATTTAGCTAGTTAGGCTTCGTTAGTGGTATCAAACTCAAAAAGAAACAAATCTTGAAAGGCTACTATATTGACTTAGAAAACCACAAATTCACATTATCTATGTTGTGTTTTATTTTCATTTATTCAGTTAAACATTTCCCAATCACATTTTATTCTGGTTTGGCAGCTTGGGAGTTTGACATTTTTGGACTAGATGACTCATAAGGTCCCTTCTAGTTCTGAGATTCAATTCTTGACTGTGTGGAATACGTAGTTATCCACCAGAGATTATAGATGCTCAGACAGGTTCTGTAAATTGGTCAGAAAAATTCCCAAGAATGAGACTGACAAACACCTGTCTGGATTGTATGAGGGAAGCACAGTGCCTAGAAAGCCCCATCCCCCGGGCCCTTCTCTGGGTTGATTCATTTATTTAAATAAACATTTACTAAGTACTGACTGTACTGAGTACTTGTATCCATGGCACTGGATGAGATGAGAAATTTAGATAAAAGGTGGTCCCTGCCTTCCTGAATACACCATCTTTTTTTTAGGGAATACTCACAGTCACAGATAATGTAAAACTTATCCAGTCTAATCTAAGATGGATTTCTTCCTTCTATGAACTGAGGTATGAGATTTACAGAGTGATTTTCTCTTTTGAACTCATGTGACTCTCAAGGACCTCCCATTCTAAAGTGACTCCCTGGTCCTGTGATTATTTAAGCCTCCTTAGAAGAAGGTACAAAAAAATGGAGATGTGTAGGCTGCCAGAAAGGGCTGAGCTAGGAATACCATCCAGCGGCAGGAGTTTTGAGGTATGTGGGAAAGAGCACTGGACTTAAGAATGACAAACGAGGAAAGAGGGATAGATTGCTGAGCCATGGTACAGTAGAAAGATTGCTGGATGTGGCCTTTGAGACCTAGGTTTAAATCCTGACTCTGCATTTACTCTGCATTATGTGTGATCTTGAGCAACTTACTTATTAATCTCTACGAGCCTCAGTTTCATCAACTGTAAAATGATGAGGTAGAATTAGATGACTTAAGGTTCTTTCCAAGTCTAAATTTATGATCCTATTATTTTCTCCCCTTTTCCTGATTGGGGTCAAGAGTCAGGCTCAGGAATCAACTTGTCCAAAAGGGGAAATCCAACTCAATATGGTGAAGGGCAATGGATACTGAGCTGAGAGACCAGGATAAGAGCTTCAGCTCTTATTCTCCTTGTAACCCTGAAAAAGTCACCTAAGACTGCTATAAAGAAAGTGCTCTGTAAATGTAAAACTAATGTATGTATATAATGTAAAGTAATGTATGTGCTATTATTATTCATCTTAACTGCAACAACCCCAGAAGGTAGTACAAGGCAAATGGTTTGCCACAATGTCCAGGATCCCTTGGGTTCAAATCCCATCTCTAGCATATACTAATTAACTGTGATCCTGGGCAAGTCACTTAATTTCTCAGCCCTAGGCCACTCACTAAAACTATTAGTTGTTGAATAAGTGCTATTCTGCAATGGTAAGAGTCTCATTAGAAATTCCTTATACCAATGATATCACAGGGTCTGGTCCCAAAAACTTCACCTCTAACAAAACTATCCAAACTTCCAGTGGAAAAAGAACTCTGGACCCAATTCTGGGTCCTGACTCTGCCTTGTGACCTTGGGCAAGTCACTTCCCCTGTGAGAGTGTGAGTTTCCTTTGCTGTGAAATGAGAATAGAGCAACCTGTTCTGTCTATCATCCCAGATTGGGTATCAGGATCAAATGATGTACTGAATGTAAAAATTTCTGAAACTGAGAAGAAATGACATCTTGATTTACCACACCCCACCTCTGTCTCACATTCTGCCCTCTTCATTCTCTTCTCACATACCCTTAGTCCAACTCAGCATTCTTGGGGCCAAATTGGTTTGCCTTAATTCTCTAAAGTGGTTTTTCTCTTGATTCTTTTATTTGATCCCATTTACTCGAAGAACCTAGAGTCTAGAAGAACAAATCTTCTCATCCTAATGAATATCAGTCATCAGACAGAGCTGATCTGGGCCACTGGGCAATTGTGGTGGGGCTGACTTGGGGAAGGGAGGTTCTGTGCATCCAGCATTTCCCAGATCTTATATCCAAATGTGCATGGTGCACGAGGTGACACCCTCAACCTAGACAGGGGTGGAGTGATCTAGCTTTCAAAGAACATTTCAGGGAAGGAAGGCCAACAGATTTCAACCTAAGCAGCGAATTCCTGGCCCTCAGACTCACAGCTGCAGTTAAGGCTTGGTCATATTCTACTTTGAAGCCAGAAATGGATAAATTAGGAGAGGAGAAAAATTCCATCCCATTGAACTTGTAGAGATAAATACAACTTGGCAGTTTAAATGCTGGAAGGCCAAGTCTCTCAAATATGGACACTAACTTCTCGGGACACAGAAAAGTAACCCTCTTCAGGTCAATTAAATAGGATCCTAATAGGTCTGATGCCAAAAATTCCAATTCAGCACCAATTTCATTTCCCACCCATTGCCCATTTCTGGTCAGTTCCAATATGATGACAAATGGGTTGGTTATTGTCCCTTTCAGATTTTCAGTAGCTTCCAACATTTTCCCTCCCATCTTTTTTTTCTTCCTCTCATCTTTCTTTTCATTAACAATTATTACTCATCATATGGATGTATATGCATATATATGTATGAATGTACATGTGTATAGAGAGAAAGAGAGAGAAGGAGGGGAAGTATGAGAGAGAGACAGCCAGACAGACAGATAGACAAAAGCGGGGAAACCTCTAGGATGAAATTGGTCCATCTCACTGCTTCTAAGTAAGACCATACATAGGGAACAAAATTTCCATAATCTTCTTTAGTAAATGATTCCAATGTCCTTCTTAAATCTATTCTAAATCTCTTACCACTGCCATAATAATAATAATAATAATAATAATAATGATAATAAGTTAATATTTAATGCTTTACATAGGTTATCTCATTGATCCTTACAATGACCTTGTGAGGAAAGTGCTATGAGCTTCATTTTACAAATGGGGAAATTAGGTGCAGTGAGTGTGTGTGTGTGTGTGTGTGTGTGTGTGTGTGTGTGTGTGTGTCTGTCTGTGTGTGTGTGTGTGTCTGTCTGTGTGTGTGTGTGTGTGTGTGTGTGTCTGTATTATTTAAAACAACAAGGTTTCTTGGGCTTATTTAGTTATTTTTTGATTGTTAATAAATATTTATTTATTATTATAATTTTTTATTTTAAAAAAATTTCGATGGTTACATGATTCATGTTTTCTCCCACCCTTCATCTCTCCCCCTTCCCGGAGTTGACAAGCATTTCCACTGGGTTATACACATATATGGATAAGCACACATATATGTATATTATCACTTGAACCCATTTCCATATTATTCATTTCTGTAGAAGAGCAAACCTCTAAAACCAAAACCCTAAATCACATACACATACCCATATAAACAAGTGATAAATCACATTTTCTTCTAGATTTCTACTTTGTTGGGCTCATTTAAAGAAAAACTATATAAATAGTAAAGCACTATAGCAATGTAAATTAAGTTATTATAGAGAGAAAAGTGACTAGCAGAAGCAGTAGTTCTGGATGACAGGTAGGAAAAGGAAAGTACCCAGTGTATATATGGTGGTGGAAGTGAAAGACAGAGGAGACCTGTATTATTTGGGGAAGAATAAGGCTCTTCTTTTCACCCCCTATTCCTGTACCCCCAAAGAGCCCTTCAAGTAGTGGCGCTGGCATCTCCTCTCCTGGGCCTGCCTGGGCCAAACTTTCCTTAGGCAGCCCCATGGCCCAGGAGCCTTTCAAGCTGTGTGAGTCACTGGGCTAGATCAGGCAGAGGCCTGGTGGGACCTGTCTCCTTGCTTCCCCCAACCCCTCACCCCAGTTATAGGCCTCAGCCTCATCCCCTATTCCCTTGGAGGCAAGCTCTCCTTAATCATGAATCCTTTGAAGCACAGAAACACCCACTGCCCTTCTCCAGGAGGCAAGCCCAAAGTTCAGCACTAAAAGCAGCTACTTTCTCCTTTTCCTCCTCATCCTGTCTTTCTTCAGAACTTGCTATCCTCAGCAAGGAAAACAAGAGTCCCAATAGCACCCACTCATTCTCAAGGGGCATCACACCATTTCATTATAACAACCTCACTTCACACAGAGGGCTTTTAGTCCTGAAGATGCAGGAGAATGCTTCCCCACTGCCCCCCCGGCTCTTTCTGCTACTTCCTGTTTGCCCCAGGTCTTGACACTTAAAATTCACTCTGCTCTGATTCTTTCTCTGGGAAGGTGCCCTTCTCAGACACTGTGCCCCACCCATGGCCACATCAATCCAATTCCAGTGGCTGTAAGGGCCATAAGGGAGCAAGGAAAAAAAAATCAGGATCCAGAAGGGGCCTTAGAGACTATCTAGTCTAACACTGACCCCTTCCTTTTAGAGACCAGAACACTGAGAACTGGGAAAATCAGTTGATTTGTCCCAGGTCTGTCAGGGGGCATATCAGAGGTCAAGATCTGTGCCCAAGACCTCTGACTCCATAGTCTGTACCTTTCCCACTATGTTATGTGCCTCCTTGGGGATCATCTAATCCAGTGATTCCCAAAGTGGGCACCATTGCCCCCGGTGGGTGCTGCAGTGATCCAGGGGAGCGGTGATGGCCACAGGTGCATTTATCTTTCCTATTAATTGCTATTAACATTTTTTAAAAATTAATTTCCAGGGGGCTAAGTAATATTTTTTCTGGAAAGGGGGTGGTAGGCCAAAAAAGTTTGGGAACCACTGATCTAGTCCAACCCCTTCATTTTAGAAGATGGAAAAACCAACAAAGAGCAGGAAAAGGACTTGTCTAAGGGAGCATACACAGGATCAGGGACTGAGGTCTTCTGGCTGAATTTAGAGCTTTTTTCCCCTGGCCCCCGATGCCTCTCTAATATGATATCACATCACAACAGCAAAGGGATGTATAATATTAATATCAATTACACGTTTCTACAGTGTTTCCTCGAAACAGCCCCATGATATAAGGAATGTATTATTATCCCCATAGGATAAAGAAACAGGTTCAGAAAGGGTAAATTGCATGTGAGAGCTGGCTAGGCACCAACCTATGAACGCAAGATTTCTGACGCTACCTGTTCATTCTTTCCATTCCATTTGGCTGGATGTGGCCACAGATGAAAGTCAGATAGATCTACAGAAGCAAATCCTGGGCTTACCCCAATTTCTGTATCTTAGAGAATAACAGGGTTTGTTTTTTCCCCCTCTTCTTGCCCCTAAGGGGTGGAGGTCTAGGAGGAAAACCCCATGGCCAAACCAGCTCATTTTGGGAACAAAGTCCTGTTCCCAGCCCAGGACTTTGCTCTGGATCAGGTGCATCTAAGGATCTGGGCTGGGGAGAGGACAAAAAGGGGGTGGGGGAAGGTGGTCTGAGAGAGAAATGTGAAACTGGACCAAGTTCCCAGGATCTGGGGAGCAGCCCCTTTGTTCCCAGTGGAAATTTCTGTTACCTGCAATTGTATCTCCTTCCCCTGGCCTCGCGTCTGTCACCACCTATGGCCGGCTAAGGCTGTAAATTTTTCAGTGATACAGATACTAACAGGCCCCACGAGCCACCCACACCCCAGGGCTGGGAGCCAAGGTGGCTGCCTCTTCCCCGGCCTTAGCATTCAAGTTCTACACTCCATAAACAGTGAGACCAAGAGGCCCATCCTCAACAGCCTCCACACGGCATCTCCATCCCCGGCGTCTAGTTCCTAAACATAACAGGGTCATCGCTCTCCCTGGGAGACCATGAGTCTCTGTGGTCAGAGTGCTCACTAGGGTACTAGTTATAAATAAATATATATATATATATATATATATATATATTAAACTATAGGATTATATATTAATTATAATGATTATAAGCCTTCAAAGAGAAGGAAGAGTTAGACATTTTAAGGTGAAAGATGTGTAGAAATGGGACAAAACAAAAACTTCCGGACCTCTCTAGACCTGAATGTTCTTCACAAGAACACAGCTGGACTAGAGGTAAAAAAAAAACAAAAAACAACGGATTTAAAGGATTTAGAGCCAGGTGGCTCTGTGGATTAAGAGTGAGACCCAGGGATGGAAAGTCCTGGGTTCAAATCTAGCATCACTTAGTTCCCATTGCCTAGCCGTTATAGCGCTTCTGCCTTGGCACCAATATACAGTATTGATTCTAAGATGGAAAATATGAGTTCAAAAACAAAAACAAACAAACAACAAAAAAAACCCTAATGGATTTGGAGTGAGAGAAGCTGGCACCTGGACCACCTACTTCTAGGTGACCTCGAGTAAATCCCTGAACCTCTCCAGCCCTCAGTTTCTTCATCAATAAAATGAAAGGAGTTATAGTATATGAATGTAATAGAATACTCCTGTGCTATGAGAAATGATGAGAAGGATGGTTTAAGAAAAAGAACTATATGAACTGATGCAAAGTGAAGTGAGCAGAAGCAGGAGAACATTGCACACAGTAACAGCGACATTATGTGATGAACATTTATGAGTGACTTAGCTATTCTTAGCAATACGATCATCCAAGATAATCCTCAAGGACTCAAGAAGAAAAACTCCATCTGCCTCCAGATAAAGAACTGATGGAGTCTAGATGCAGTCTGAGGCATACCATATTTCACTTTATTCTTCACTTTCTTTTGTTTGAGCTCTTTCAGAAAATGACTAATATTTTCCATGTTTTGCACTATTACACATGTAACATCTTTATCAGATTTCTCACCCTCTCAAAGAAGGGTGGGGTGAGAGTTTGGCTAAAGTTTAAAAAAAAAAGGCTAAAATTGCTTTTTTCATGTAATTGAGGAAAAAATAAAATGTTATTTGAAAAACCCAAAAGGATTGTGTTCTGATTCTAAATCTATGCTACTATCAGTATTGCTAGATAGTACAATGAATGGGGTTCTAAGCTTGGAGATAGTAAGTCTCATCTTCCTAAGGGCAAATCTGGTCTCAGGCACTTGTTAGCTAATAGTATGACCCTGGACAAGTCATTTAACTCTCTTTGCCTTAGTTTCATCATATTAGATTCTGCCCCCTGTTCGAGCAGAGGTCAGAGATCTTTTTGTTTCCTGATTCTTTCTATTCATTATGTTAGCTACCCGCTTTAACCCTTCTTCAATCAGTTAATTTTTTCCTTAAAAAAAATTTTATTGGTCTTTTTTTTTTAACCGCAGATATTTCCCGATCACCTTTCCACTTTACTCTGTGTCCAAACCTTTCCTTTTCACAAAGAGCACTTACGTAAAACCAAATGACAGGGGCAGCTGGGTGGCTCAGTGGATTGAGAACCAGACCTAGACCATATTTACTTTTCATTTGACCTTGGGCAAATAAAAGTAAATTTTGGCTTGTTGTAAGGAAAAACTTCCTAACAATTAACACTGTCCAAAGTTCAGTATATTGCTTCAGGATGGAGTTAGTTCCTTATTTCTGGAAATTGTTAACCAAAGATTCTATTACAACCCATTGTTGGAGATGCTTTAGAGCAATGATGGACAAACTACAGCCCATGGGCCAGATGTGGCCCCCTGAAATGTTCTATCCAGCTTCTTGACATTATTCCTAATCTGACGAATACAATGAGTAGGATACAATACAATGAAACTTCCAAAGAGTTGCCTTAGAAACAGACTGACAGATGAGCATTTCCTTTCCTTTGGGCCCCTCTTTAAAAAGTTTGCCCATGGGGGCAGCTGAGTAGCTCAGTGGATTGAGAGCCAGGCCTAGAGACGGGAGGTCCTAGGTTCAAATCTGGCCTCAGACACTTCCCAGCTGTGTGACCCTGGGCAAGTCACTTGACCCCCATTGCCTACCCTTACCACTCTTCTGCCTTGGAGCCAATACATAGTATTGACTCCAAGACAGAAAGTAAGGGATTTAAAAAAAAAGTTTGCCCATCACTGCTTTTAGAGGATGCTTTTTCAGGTAAGAGCTGGGACAAATGAATTTTGAGTCTCCTTCCTCAGAGATGAGGTTCTGTGATTCTCAGCTGTGTATGGAGGTGGCTCTCTGGGACAGTGGCCCAAAGGAATGGAGATTGGGTAAAGGCTAGGAGAAAAGGTTACACTTAATGGCTACCTATCATGTCTCTCCCAGGATCCACTGATCACCCAGAATGGACTCAGCTTTTGCTAGTCAGCACCCTCGGGTGTCTCTCCCCTATTACTGGAAGGTTAGAAGGAAGATCATGCAACTCCTCCCAAGGCTTCCCTTTATAGAGGGCTGGGACTGGAACCATCCAGATAACTGCATTTTCCAGCAGCAACTCTGTTTGATTCTGACTTCACACAAGCTAGCCACAGCCCTCTTCAACTTCCTTTTGTGTATTATCTTCCCCCCTATTAGACTGTAACTCCTTGAGGGCAGGGATAGTCTTTCTTTTTCTAATTTGCCACCCCTATGGTAGCATAGTACCAGGCACATAAAATAATAAACGCGTATTGAATCCTCAAAGAAAGGGACCCAAACTGAATGCTTCCCCAGAAGAGATATCTCTGGAATACCCCAGCTTAGATCACAGCACATTTCCCAAAGGCCATGCTTGGATCAACCAATCAACACGCATTTATTAAATCTCTACCACAAGTGTGCTACTTCTTCTCCCCCAAAGAATCACCCAACACAAGGCTAGGCACAAAATCTCCTGCCTCTGTTTTTTTCTTTTCCAAGTTATCTTGCTAGATTAATCTTCCTAAAGTGGTGTTGTAATAGACAGACTTGGAGTCAGAAGATCGGAGGTTAAATCTTGCCTCAGACTCTTACCAGCTCTGTGATACTGGACAACTTACTTGACCTCTCTCAGCCTCAGTTTCTGCATTGGTAAAATGGAGATAATAAAAGCAAGCCCCCCCCCCCCCCCCCCCCGTTGTTGAGAGAGCAAAGAGATAATGGGGATAATAGTAGCATTTACCTCAGTTATTCCAAGGATTTAATGAGATGATAAATTCTGCAAACCTTAAGGTACTATTATGAAGGTTATTGTTCCTTTGTTCATCCTGCTTCTGCCTCTCTGCCTGTCACATCCTGCCATATTGTGACTGATGGTAACTTTTCATATGGGATCACAGGATCACTGATTTAGAACTGGAAAGGGACTCAGAGACTATCTAGTCCAAGTCCTTCATTTTACAGATGAGGGAAGTGAGACCCAGAGACATTAAGTAAGTGACTTTCCCAAAGACCCATCTCCCATTTCCTCCCATCATCCATGAAGTTACTTGACAGCTTTAAAGAGGCTCTTGTAGGCTCTCTTCTTGGCACTATAATGGGGTCTGGTGGCTGGAAATATGGGAGCAAATATGAGGGTATTTGTCTATTTTTCTCTCTTTCCCCCTCTTCTGGCACTGGGCAGAAGTAAATGGTAAAGGTGGGATTTGAATCCGGCCCTCCTACTCCAAAATTCTTTCTATCTTATCACACTGTTTTCTGTAAGTCCTGCCTATGTATCACTTTTTCACTTTATTTCCCTTAGGTCCTTGTGTATAGTAGCTGCCCAATAAATGCCTGAGAAGAGCAGAAAATGATGAGAGGGAAAGCCTTTTCTCCTCTCTTCACCCAACCCCCAAATTCCTGACACCTTAATTCCATGTCTGCCTTGCTTCTCCTGCACCCTCAGTCCTTCTCACTGTTACCTCTCCCCAGCCATGGTGACACTTTAGGCTGGAAAGAAGACAATGGAGCCACTGTTATAACACAGTTCCTGAAGGCCAAACCACCAGCACTCAGAGCTGTATCTACACGTTGGGGCAAAAGGAAGCCACTGTGTTTGCCAGGGAGGAAAAGGGTTGGCCCCAGAGAGAAGGCAGACAGCCCCAGGGAAGGACTTGGAAAGGCTAGGGGGAGAAGAACTGGCAATGCCCCGAGTCCCAGGAAAAGGGGTTCAGGGACTAACCCTTAGGTACTCGGACTCCTGAATCAGACCCTTTCCGAAGCACAGCCCAGGCACTCCCACTGGGCCAATGGAGCAGTAAACAGCAGAGATGGGAACCTGAGGTGCGAGCATTCATTCCACAGCTCTCTCCAGGCTGGCAGGTTAGGGCAATTTGATGAGTCATTCTACTACCCTCCCACCAACCTCAAAGCCTCTCCCTGGAGCAAAAAAAAAAAAAAAAAAGGCCATTGTCCACAGAGATCCAGTGAATGCATCCTTCTGACTTCAGAGGGAGGACTGTCACAAGTCAAGGAAATGGAAAATGATTCAACTACCAAAAGCAAATAGAAACCTGGGTGCTATTTCAAATTCCAGATTTATCAATAAGCTCATCAAACTTGGGCAAGTCCTTGTAGAGCCTCAATTTCCACCAAAGAAAAATAAGGTCAGGGGGCAGCTGGGTGGCTCAGTGGATGGAGCCAGAGACCTAGAAATGGGAGGTCTTGGGTTCAAATATGACCTCAGACACTTCCTAGCTGTGTGACCATGGGCAAATAATTTAACCTCCATTGCTAGCCCTTATCACTCTTCTGCTTTGGAACCAATACACTGAATTGATTCTAAGATGGAAGTTTTTGTTTTTGTTTTTTTTAATAGGGCATTAATCACTGTATTGTTTTCCTCAAGGGGTAGTACAAAGAGGCTCAAATGAGAAGATGAATGGTAAATCCATTTATAAACTGTAAAGTACTACATAATAGACATTAGAGATCACTGTTACTTTTTCCCTGGCAATGGTGCAGCTTCCTACTGCTTCTATTGGACTGGTGGGAGGACAGTGGTGGGACCACACTACCCAGGATATGAAGAATGTCTTTCAGTGCCATATGTCCCAACAGAGTACAAATTAAGTCCCTCACTTTTTATTTTCCATTTTAACTTTTAAAAGATTTGTTCTATTTTTATCTCATTTTTATTGACATCTTTTTTTTGTATCACCAATCTATCTCTTCCCCAACTCTAACTAGCAAGTCAAATGCTTGTAGAAATAGGAGGAAAAACAAGAGTTAGGTAAACCAATCCATCAATCAAATGACAGTATAAGCAATAATCCACATCTATATCCTGCCTCTCCCCCAGCCTTCTCTTCAAAAAAGGAAAGGGCAACATAACCCCAGACACCACCATTTCTTATAGGCATGTCTCACTTTACACAATGGATGTATTCCTAGGAAATCAAGTCACATATTGGTAAACAGAAATGCTTTCAATTGGTAGCTATCTTAGAAGGCATATAATATAACCCTTCCATTTATAGAAGAGGCAAGAGAAGTCTTAAAAGGTTAAGTGAGTCAATTGATCCAACAGCCAAAATGTGAATTCAGGTCTTCTTACCTTAAGGCAATGTTCTTTTCGACACCATATATCCCAATGATATACACTGTTATTTCAAAAATGCTCATCGTGGGACAGCTGGGTAGTTCAGTGGATTGAGAGTCAGGCCTAGAGATGGGAGTACCTAGGTTCAAAGCTGGCCTCAGACACTTCCCAGCTGTGTGACCCTGGACAAGACACTTAACCCCCAATACACAGCCAATACACAGAAGTTAAGGGTTTAAAAAAAAAGAAAGAAAGCTCAATGCGGGCCAAACATTTCCTGAGACTCTATATACAATGGCGTTTGGTTAAGCACTTTTTGCAAAGTGAAGAGCCACCCTTCTGTTGCATGGGTATCTCCTGCTCCTCATACCTTAATTGTTCAGTTTTCAAAGTCTGAATTTTCGTATAGGGATTTACTTGAAGTAGGGACTCCTTGTACGATGATTAGTAAGAGTTCAGTTTAGGGTGCTTTGTCCACAGGTCCAGCATGCCCTAGCTTTCTATTCTCCTTTTTATAACCAGGGAGCTAGGAAGGCCTGGTGCAGACATGGGCCTTACCTAATCAAAGGCACTGGGAGGTCAGAACCAACTTGTCTCTTCCACACCAACCATTGGGCCAACTGCCTGGATGTGAGGTCACAGAGAGCCCAGACTTGGCCCCTAAACATAAATGGTCTCCACAAATGCACTTCTAGAGGATTCAGAGCAACTAATTATCACCTGATATGTCACCCTCTGACGTCAATTATCCTTGAAGCTTAAGATTAAAGTACTTGAGAGACTGTTTTATCTTCTGGTATCTGTATACAGAGCCTCCTGCTTTCACTCTGTGGTTGGGGGAGCAGTCCTTTACCAAAATGCCCTTCATCTCAATAGCACTAAGGACTGTGTGGCGCACGGGGAGCCAAAGAAATTCACTAAGAAAAAGGGCATAAATTCTCAGCCCTTCCCTGTACTAAAACATCTACTCTCTATTCTTTGTCCAATCTCCTTTCTTATAAAGGGGTTAAGTTTTTTTCCAGGGGCTCTTTCTTTTTTTCAGACCCTAACCTTCAAAAACAGAATCTGGCACATGTGGGAAGCAAGGATTCTTAACCCTTTTTTGTATCATAAGCCTCTTTGGCAGTCTGATAAAGCCTATAGATTCCCTCTTGGAATAAAATTGTTAAATGAATAAAATAAAATGAATAGAATTTCAAAGGAAACCAGTATTTGAAAAAAAAGGAAGTTTAAAGATACTAGGTTAAGAATTCTAGGTTTATAAATATACTGGCATAAATTCTCAGCAATAACTTCCCATCTTGTATAAAGTGATCAAATCAGGACCCACTTCTGAAATCTTCTAGAAACGCAGCCCCATACAAACAGGAAGAGCTAAGGAAGGGAACACCACTCTCCCAGGGACATAAAACACCTAAATCAACCTTCTATGGCCCTTGCCCAAGATGCTGAATCTGGGAGGAAATACAAACACATAAAGGTGAGAGAAGACCCAACCACCAGATGCTACATGGCAAAGATCTGTTTTAAAAGACCCAAACAGTGTTTCCTTGGTATGTACTCTTTTAAGGTCATGAGTTCTGCAACAATCTTCTGATAACTGGAGAGAAGCTCCAATAAAAGATATCAAAAGATGAAAAAGACAATTGTTGGGGAGGCTGCAGGAGGACAGGCACACTAATTCATTGTTTATGGGTCAAGCCACTCTGGAATTCTACCCAAAAAGTCACTAAACGGTAGAAACCTTTTGACTCAGCAATAACACCATGAGGTAAATATTCCAAATTGCTCAGAGAGAATGGGAAAGGGTCCATAAGTGCAAAATATTTATCGTAGCACTTTTTGTGGCAGCCAAGAATTCTAAATGAAGGGGCTGACTATTAAATGGATTAGTGGCTGAACAAAACTGTGTCATATGAATGAAATGGAATATTACTGCACAGTAAGAAATGATTAATATGAAGAATTCAGAAAAGCTATGGAAGATCTTATTAACCGATGCTGATTAAAGTAAATAAAGTCAGGAGAACAACAGACATGATATAAAGGAAAGCAATTTAATAAAGACTTCAGAATTTTGATCAACACGGTGACCTATCCAGACCTGTCCAGAACACAGATGCTTTTGGGAGAGAGGTGATGGTCTAGAGGTGCAGATCAATAAGTTGTTTTTTTTTTTTAAACAATTACCACGTGTTCTAAGGGCTGGAAATATAAATACAAGCAGAAAGACAGTCCTGTTCTCAAGGAGTTTATATTATGTTATATTGGGGGAAAGTATACATAAAAGAAAGCTGAAAAGGGGGAGGTGAGAGAAGAAGATATTCAAGAGGGATGCAGAATGGGACATGAATTCTCTGCTTTGAATGAGTTGATTTGTTTTTCTAGATTATATTTGTGTATCATAAGGGAAGGTTCCTTCCTTCCTTCCTTTTTTTTTTTTTTTTTTGGAAGAAGGGAGGGAAATGAAAGGAATTCTTAGATAGTGGCACTTTCTTTAAAACCAAGAAAGAAAGTCAAATTATGTTGGGTAAGGGGGTTGCCACTTTATGGTCTCAGAATGAATGACTCCATCTCCCTCAATTACATAATTTCAAACTTCTTAGGGGTGGAGGGAACAATAAGGCACCCAGGCTCTTACCTGCAAGAGAAAGTATTCAACTGTATACCTTACATAATCATTATGGTTCTGAAACATTGTATATAAATGGAATCTTTCTGAACCACGTCCTATTTTAAATGCAATGCAGGAGCCTGCTATTTAAGGAGAGTCTTTTGTAGAGTGTGGTACAGTAGAAAAAAGACCAAATTGTAGTCAGAGAATGTGGGTTCAAATTCTGGTTCTGCTTCTTACTACCTGTGTGCTCTTGGGCAAGTCACTTCAATTTTTCTAGGTCTGAGATCTCACCTGTAAAGTGAGGAGGCTGGATGAATGATCACAGGAATGCCCTTTTCCAATGCTAAATCCTACCATCTTAATAATCTATTTGCTAAACTGGGATTTTTACACAGTTGGCTTTTAAAAAAAAAAAGGATAAATCTGGTTGTACCTTCCATGACTGGCCAAGGCAAATAAACAACTGAGAAGAATGTCTCATCAGGATCTCATTATAGTCATCAAAAAGGAGAGCCCAGAGTTGGGAAGAAATAGGCTCCAGTTTCAGCTCTGAGATGCATTAGCTGTGTGACCCTAACCAAGACATTCTCTAAGGATGTCAGTTACAAAGCAGGTGCCAAGCTGCATTGGTAGAGGGAGTTCCTTATCAGAAGTTTCCTATACCAATATGATTCCTGAATTCAAATCTGGTCTTAGACACTACCTAGCTGCATGACCCTGGAAAAAAATCACTTAACCGTATTTGCCTCAGTTTCCTCATCTGCAAAATGAGCTGGAGAAGGGAAATGGAAAACCACTCCAGTATCTCTGCCAAATCCAAATGGAGTCATGAAGAGTTGGACATGACTAAAATCATAGGCATAATATTTATTTTATTTTATTTTTTAATATTTTTTTAAACCCTTGTACTTTGGTGTATTGTCTCATAGGTGGAAGAGTGGTAAGGGTGGGCAATAGGGGTCAAGTGACTTGCCCAGGGTCACACAGCTGGGAAGTGGCTGAGGCCGGGTTTGAACCTAGGACCTCCTGTCTCTAGGCCTGACTCTCACTCCACTGAGCTACCCAGCTGCCCCCATAGTATTTATTTTAAAAAAGAAGATGCAAATAGTTTCCCCCAGATTTTAGTTACAGGGTGCTTTAAGGCTGCCTCTACAAGTGGCTTCTTCCTCACTGCCTACATCCTTAATTTTACCATCGGTTGGCACAGATACAACTTTTCTTTACAGAAAAGTTCCCATCGGCATCCTGGGAGTTTCCTAGCAGAGTAGTAGTGGTATGGTGTAATGGAAAGCAAACTGATTATGGAATCAAGAACATGGGTTCTAATTTAGCCCTAGAAGTTTATGACATACAACCCTAAGCAAGTCATTGAATATTGTCCCATCTGGTTCCTCAATTGTAAAAAAGGAGGGGGTTGTTCTGGATGGCATCCAGCTCTAGATCTCTATGATCCCATGACTTCCTCCAGGACCCTGTGTGTGTGCCGTGGCTATCTGCCAATTTTCCTCTCATTGTGCTGCAGGCAGTTTTTCTAGAATCAACCACGAAATCTGTTACTCGGCTCTCAAGAGGGTCCTGCCTAAGGTGTTTATCCCCAGAACCTTACACCTCCCCTCCCTCAGCTCCCTTCTCCTGCAGGTCTCAGGAGATGTTATTTATGTTCTTTAAGGAATTCCAAGGAACACTTAAGATGTTATTTCAGGGGGACTGCTTATTATGTGAAATAACTATTACATAATGATTACAGTCTGGAAAACAGGCTGAGAATCATCTGTTTTTAAATGTTATTAACCTCCTTCATTCTTCATTTTATTAAGACCAAATGAAATATATGGTTTAGCTGTCCATTGAAGTCCCTATTCCACCTGTCCTTCATCTTTAGAGGGTGGGGGACTTAAGCCTCCACTTCTGCCTCAGGCTCATTTTCAATCCCTCTCCCAGGACCTAGGACATAAATAAACATCTATGAGCTCACTGGAGACTCTGCAATGGATGGGAGATTGATAATATGGAATTATGCAAGAAAAGTCATTAAATTCTTTATACTCTTCAACCCAGTGATCTCACTACTAAACTTGCCAAGGAGACCAAAGAAAGAAAACCCTCTATGTGCCAAAATGTTAATAGAGTACTTTTTATGGCAGTTTTAAAAAAAGCCAAAACAGAAAAGAAATCAATAACAGAAAAAAAAAGTAGGCATCCACAGAGTGAGGGAGTAGTTGAACAAGAATATAATGTAATATAATTTCTATATGGGAAATAATGAATGAAGAATTCAGAAAAAAAATAGGAAAACTTGAATCAACTGATACAGAGATAATAAGCAGAATAAGGTCCAAAATAACATAAGTAAAAACAACAAGGCCACTGAACCCATATTATAAAGGCAATGGTCAATTAGTCCCTGAGGAGAGGTAATGAAGCATGCTTTCTCTCCACTGGGTAGGACCATGGGTTCTAAATGTCAGTTGAGACCATTGTGTCATTTGTTTAGGTTTTTTTTTTTAATCCCTTACTTTCTGTCTTGGAGTCAATACTATGTATTGGCTCCAAGGCAGAAGAGTGGTAAGGGTAGGCAATGGGGGTCAAGTGACTTGCCCAGGGTCACACAGCTGGGAAGTATCTGAGGCCAGACTTGAACCTAGAACCTCCCATCTCTAGGTCTGGTTCTCAATCCACTGAACCACCCCAGCTGCCCCTGTCATTTGGTTTTACATAAGTGCTCTTTGTGAAAAGGAAAGGTTTGGACAGAGAGTAAAGTGGAAAGGTGATCGGGAAATATCTGCGGTTAAAAAAAAAAAAGACCAATAAAACCTATTTTAAGGAAAAATTAACTGATTGAAGAAGGGTTAAAGCGGGTAGCTAACATAATGAATAGAAAGAATCAGGAAACAAAAAGATCTCTGTCCTCTGCTTGAATAGGGGGCAGAATCTAATATGATGAAAAATCATGAGATTGGTAGGACTAGTTAGACAACAGTTTGCATGAAAAAAATCTGTGGGTTTTGATGGACTATAAACTGAATGAGTCACTGGTACAATATAGCATCCAATAAAGTGAATGCCATCTTATGCAGCAGTAAGTAAGTTTGTCTGAGGGTAGGGAGGCGGGAGTTCACGTGTGTTCTGACAAACTTTCTTGGATCCAGCAAATGCCAAAGACCAGGACAAGACATCTTTGAAAATATCCCCTAACTCTGTATGCATCCATGTACATTATGTAACAATCAGAGAACACCAGAGTCAGAATTAGAGGTCATCTGATTCAAAGCCCTCATTTTATAATATGGAGAAATTGGCCCCAAGAGGGGAAGGGACTAGCTCATGGTTATACAATGCTTTAGTGGTTGGATTGGAATTCCAACCCAACTCTCCACATTTCAAACTCTAAGCCCTGTTCCTTTTATCATGCTGTCTTGGGAAGATACTATACAGATAAATAGCTGAATCAATGTTGAATAAATAAAAGAACATTGACAATTAGATGTCATAAACTTATTCATTCCTTTATTTGCCACAGAATTATTGAACTCTTATGAATTCCCAGGGTGATATGTGGTTCACTGTGGGAGCTAGAAAGATGAGTAAGAAACCATCCTGGGCCTGAAGAAGCTCGTGGGTTACTCGTTCTAGGAAATAGGGGAAGGACACAATAAGTAGACTATAAGTTAAAGGGATGGATAAGATTTGGAACAGTAGAGACCAAGTGAAGGAGGAAGGAGAGAAATTCAAGGTCGAAGTTAAGATCACTGGTAGTAACCATGGATTCCTTCCACCTCTGTTCTCCAAGAGTGGGACACACACACACACACACACACACACACACACACACACACACACACACACACACACACGGTAGGGGTTTGGATATACTGCTGAAATGAATGAATGACTGCCCAACATTGAGGTTGTCTCTAGCCACAAGCACCCAGCTCTAGTCCCTTGTTAGAGAGAGGTCAATCTTTATGGTGTCTTAGGCCAGAAGATGTCTAGACTAGGAGGAATGGCAGCCAAAGGACCTTGGGCTCTGAGGTAGGGGCTATAGGCCAAGGTTAAGGAAACAAAACTCCTGTAGCTCTGCTTATTCCAAAACCCAGAAGCTTAGACATGTTTCCAGAGAGGGCAACCAGGGATAACCTAAGCATCTCACCTTCCCAGGGCACTCCCTGCCTATACCAGATTTCATTTCCAATGAACACAGGATGCCATTCATGAGACACTCTTCAGGCTTCAATTGGGGTGGGAAGGGAGCTTGGTTTGCTTTTTCTCAGACCTTGAGCTCCAGCTCCATTCTCAATGCCAATTCTGAATCTCAAAGCAAGGACTACTGACCACTTTTCAGGGATGGCTTTAGAAATTAACCCCTAGATGCAAACACTAAATGATAACTCTAGTCCAACTATCAATAATATGGAATTAGGCCTTGATCAATGATACATGTAAAACCCAGCGGAATTGTGTGTTGGCTTGGGGGGGGGAGCTAGGGGGGTTTGGAGGAGAGGGAAAGAACATGAAATATGTAACTAGGGGAAAATATTAATAAAAAAATTAAAAAAAAAAGAAATTAGCCCCTAGGTTGAGACAAAGGTTGACTGGAGTAAAGGATAGTCAGCACCTTTTATGATTATCCACATGGTTTTTAATTCCCCGAGTATGAAATCTGGTTGGCCTCAACATACTATTTGAAACAAAGGAAGATTCTATGAAATAAGGCAGAAAGCATTAGTCTGGGAATTTGTCATTCTTCCTACTCAATAAACTTTAGGAGCTCCCTATCACCTCCAGGATCAAATCCAAAGCTGTGTTTGGCATCAAGGCCTTTCATAACTTATCCAATTCTTCCAGGCTTCTCAAACTTTATTCCCCACCATATACGTTTTGATCCAGGGACACTGGCCTCCTGGCTGTTTCTAGGACATCTTTCAGCTCCAGGCCTTTTCTTGGGCTGTTCCCCAGACCTAGAATGCTCTTCCCTACTTATCTCTACCCATTGGCTTCCCTGGCTTCTTTCATCTCAATTAAAATTTCATCGTCTATAGGAAGCCTTTCCCAACCTCTCTTAATTCTAATGCCTTTCTTCTATTAATAATTTCCCATTTATCCTGTATATAGAATATTTATACATATTTGCTTACTTGTTGTCTCCCCCGTTAGATTGTGAGCTCTGAGGGCAGGGACTATTTTTTGCCTCTTTTTGGTAACCCCAATGCTTAATTAGCACAGTGCCTGGCACATAGTAGATGCTTAATAAATGTTTACTGATGGATAATACCCTCATTTTAGAGATGGAGAAACATTGGCCCAGACTAGAAAGTTAACTTGCCCAAGGTCACACAATTAGGAGCAGAACTTAGGTCTATTGACTCTGAGCCCAGAGTTCTACTATACCTCGATATGAAAGTATTTTGAAAAGTTGAATATGCTACTTGGAAAAGGAAAATATTGGCTCAAATGTTGCCTTAAATATTTATTAGTGTTCCTGAAAAAAAATAACACAACTTCTCAGCTTCACTTTCCCCATTTTCCAAAAATGGAGATAATAATAGTACCTCTCTCCAATAATTAATGTGAGGACTGAATGAAATAATATATGTAAAGTTCTTGCAGCAGTTAACATGCTATCTAAATGTGAGTCAATGATAATGATGATTATATTAAAATTATCTATGTAGGTGTTTTAGTCCATTCTAGAATGTAAGCTCCATGAAGGCAGGGAATTCTTTTCTAAACTTTGTAGTGTTCCCCACTTAAATTAATCCTGTTAGTGCGTGATAGGTAATTAATAAACATTTGTGACTTAATTTGTAAACTGAAACATGCTTATTTAAGGGGCCAATGAAAATCCTTTAGGTTTCTTGCTTAGGACACATGATAATGGAGATAAGAAACCAAAGGTAAGACACGAATCACCAGAGCTGGGGGTGCCAAGTAGAGGAAGAGTATCCATTCTACCCCACGGGAAAGGGCAGAACAGCCAAGTAAGAGTAATATTGAGAGGAGGAAAAGCTATGAACTGATTATGACAAATGGTAAGAAGGGGATCATTTTCTTTAAAATCTATGCCCCTGAAGGTAATGTATCCTAAACACCTCCATCTTATAGATGGGTACAAGGTCATATAACCCACCAGCAGCAAAGCCAGACCAGAACCTCCATGTCCTAGCTACAGCCTCTACTAGATTGCCTTTCCCTCTGCCCAAGTCCAAACTGGACTCTATTGAAAAAAAAAAAAAATCAGCTGAACAAAGAACTAGAAACAAAGTAGGTATCCATCCATCAGGGAATAGCTAAACAAATGGAGGGACAAAATGTAATGGAAAATCACTGTGCCATATGAAAATGAATATGAAGAATAAACAGAAGCACGGGAAGACTACCAATAATAGATGAGAAGTAAAGTGAGCAGAACCAGGGAGGGATAAAAACAATGACTATAGTATAAACGGAAAGGGCAAACCCTCCTTTGCCACAATGAATACTCTATAAAAGAGAGGAGAAAATGCACCTCCCTCCCTTCATGGAGGAGGGAGGTCTGTGGATGGAGAACACTGTTTGTATGGTCAGAGTGAGTTGGGTGTGTGTGTGTGTGTGTGTGTGTGTGTGTAAGATATTATCTATAATGGATATATATATCATATGTATAATGGATTATATATAATGGATAATGGAGTTTGTATGTGTATATAATATAAATGTATAATTATAAATATATAACAAACATATAAATACATTATGTGCACATAATATATTACTAGTATATATTAATTTTTCTGAATTTTCTTTTTCTTTACTATTTTCTTTACTTTTTTTCTTTACAACTGTCATTTTTTGCTCTGTTACAAAGGATAGCTCTCTCGAATGGGGAAGAGGGACAATAATATTTTACAATGACATAAAAAAGAAAGAAAATATCAGCAGGAAGGAAATTTCTGTACATAAATACCCAATAAGAATACAAATATAAGCAAGCAATAAATCCCTTGCTCTCAAGGAGATTACAGGGCTTGAGGTATAATAGATTTCATAAAATACTAAATTCCTGGAAGTTGAGTTGTAAGTGAACTCAAGAGTAATCTAGTCCATCCTCTACCTACATTATGGGTTCTATTTATGTCATTTCCAACAAACTGATCCAGCCATGCAACTCAATTGTAGCCATCCCATTCTAGGCTTGAGCAGATCTAACGATCAAAGATTATAATAATATTATACTAAAATCTCCCTCTCAAACAAGTACTGGGGTAGTCTGATCTTCTTCCTGCTCTCCAAACATCCCAGCGTCACATTTGCCTTTTTGCTCCAGATGTTTCTGCTTAACTGAAAGGCCCCCCTCCAGGCCCCAATCCTTTCTTCTGCCTCTCTAAGTTTCTGACTCTCCTTGAAAGCCCAGGACAAGCCTTACCTTGACCAAAAAGCCCTTCCTTTCCACTCCAGTCCCTTGTGATCTCCCTCTCCACAGCCACATCCTCCTTTCTTGTGCTGTAAGGGGCGAGTGCGAGTCCTAATCCTGCCATCCCTCACTGCCCGTGCCCTTCGCTAGGCAGGCAGCACACATACCCATCTCCTTCAGCTCCGAGTTGACAAGCTCCAGCCAGTAAGCATCGATCTCGTCCAGGTCATAGCGGGAATAGGGTCTGGCGACCTCACTGAGCTCGGAGCCAGACAGGCTGCCCGGGGAGATCTGGCCGGGGGTGTGCTCCAGCAGAGGGAGGACCCTAGGAAGGAAGACGGAGGACAAAAGAGGTGAGAATCCGTCTGGGGAGGCACGAAAGCAAACGAGGACTGTAACATCGGGAAAAGCCGGAGAAAAGAAATGTGGGACGACTCATGAGGCAATCTGTGATATGGCAGCCAAAAAAGCAGGTTTGATCTTGGGCTGCATCGTGAGAGCCAGACTTTCCGGGAATAAGGAGGTGAAGGTTCCACTATCCTCTGTCTTGTCTGGACCAAATATGTAGTATAATATTATACTCAGTTCAGGAAGTCAAGTCAGAATCAAGAAGACCTGACAACAACAAAGCAGTGTGGGCACAAGTGATAGGAAGATGTGGGTTCAAGTCCAGCCTCTGACATATACCATATGACCTGGGGGATACAAATGCCCATTTTTCTTTTGAATGGCATACATCAATAGCCAAATGACTTATCTAAGGTCACTCAAAGATTCATTCAGTGGTGAATCTATGAGTTCCAATCTGCAGGTATCAGTCTGCTTTGGTATTTCTTTTGATTATGAAACTCTTAAGTTCAAGAAAAAAAGTTATTGATGAGGTACAGAATGTCCAGAGTGGAGCAGCAGGTGTCTGGAAGGGTCTTGGCTTCATGCCATATGAGGATTTGTTAAAAGAACTGGCTGTTTTCAACATGGAGAAGAGAATATTGCGGGGAGGGGGAATGACAAGTTAACTATTTTTGAGCAGTGGGAGAAAGATTTGACAGTTTTGACCCCAAACCATGAGCAATTGAGTCGAAGTTGCAAAAAGCCAAAATCAGGCTCAATTTGAAGGGGGGTAGGGGTCAGAAACATATGCGAAAAGCTTTTATACTTTTATTATGGATTAAAATTGTCCAAGGAGGAATGGGTTGCCTTGGAGGGGGGAGGCAGTGGATTTCCCTCCTCCAATGAGTCCCCCACCCCATTATCCTCCAGGGCTACGAGCAGAGGTTGGATAACCACTCATGAGTTGAACTACAAAGGTTGGTTAGGTATGGGTCACGAAGACCCCTCCCAACCTCCAAATTCTGTGATTCTGTGATTATAAAGCCAAGAATCTAAGTTTTTGTTCCTGTTCTAACATTAATCAAATGTCCTTTCCCTGATTTGTACCTCAGTTGCCAGAGTCACATCTTGGACATGTATTGGCTTGTGTAAGTTATAAGAAGCAAATAAAGTATGTAAAACACTTTCCAAACATTTAAGTGGTATTGAAATGTCAACTATTAACCACTGGTATTTTTAGTGGTTCTTTCACTGATTTATTTTTTGGGTCTATGTGACTTCATTGGCATAAGCAGGGAGGTTCCAAGTGAGTTAACTCATTTACTAATGTAGGTAAAGTAATTATTTTTTAGCATCTAATCCTAAGAGAGTTATTGATGTGGATGGGGCTCTGTTCAGTTCTTATATTGAGGGTAGGAGATGGGGCACTAGGGTTAAGGGACTTGTGCTGGATCACATCAAGTCCTTGGTTTCAAAGGGGAAAGTTGGATCCAGGTTTTTCTGATTTCACAGCAAGATCTGTAAACACAAACTCATGCTGCCTATGAACTTTTATTATCAATAATCACCCCACAAACTAGAAGTGATTCCCCACTGCAAGAAGCTGAAAGGTGATATATGAGACAAATGGGACAGACCGACAAACTCGATTGATAAATCCAAACTGTGTCCTTACCACACCATGTGCCCAGTTCTGTGCTCAGTGGTAAATCTGACTGTAAAGACAGGGGAAGAGTTGAATGGCTATTAGTGATGAGGTATAGAATGTCCAGAGTAGTAGTATCTGGAAGGGCCTTGGATTTATGCCATATTAGTAAGAAGGAAGGTTTCGTTAACTGTGATAGAAACTGATTCTAGAAACCTAGTGTTCAAGGTTTTATTATTTTATTTATTTTTTTATATATTGTTTTTATTAAACCAAACTATGCCAAGCCCCTGAGATGAAGCTCGAACAGTCTGTTCTACATTCAAGTGGAAGATGTTGGGGGACGGGGGTGTGGAGGAGAAGAGTAATTTGCCATCTTTAGAGAACACATTTTTCTTTGGGTACAAACCTAGTAGAAGATACAAACTCATGGGCTCAACTCTGGTCCAAGGATTACCAGGCCTGAGTATCTGTGCACATAAGAGTATAAAAAGTGACATTGAAAGGTGAGAAATTATTATACCCATTTTTAAATGGCATACATCAATATCCAAATAAGGTCTCCAAGTTTGAATGATATCTAGGCCTCAGGTCTGCCACCCAGACACAGACATCTGCCCTACAATTAAGAGTGTGATGTGTCTTTTCCTTCAAATATAATGTGGGCTGAATGAAGGCAGGTATAATGTCTTACCTAAACTTTATGCCTCCCCAGTGGTCAGGAGCAGGGCTCTTTAATCGATATACTTTTATTTATTTATTTAGTTGTTTGTGTTAATTATTATTATTTAATTATATGGATATTATATTTGTAGGTAAATATAATACATACATATTATAGATATTATAATATATAATAATATAAATACAGTTATTATTTAATTTATTAAATGGATAACATTATTTATTTTTGTGATAGGTAAGCCTGAGGAATAGCTGCACAATAGAAAACTTCAACATGGGGCTCTTGTATCCCTGGGCAAGGGAGACACAGAGCCAGTCATCTGCTCAGGAACTGAAGGAGAAGGAAAAGAGCTTGAGCAAAGTCTGACTCAGGGTACAGAAGGGAGGCATCCCCACACCTCCAAGGAGATTTAGGGGCAAAGACCTGGGCTGTAAGAGTCCAGCTCTGCAGACTTAGTGTCTGTTGCTCTAGCTGGAACCAGTTTCAGACTCCAATGCTACCCTAGGAAAGGAGGCGAAGAACCAGTGAGACCCAGAATGTGGCTTCTCTGATGCCCAGAAGTGGTTAGGAAAGACTCCCAAGCAGTGAGCTTCAGGGGGGCCAGGAATGAAGGGTAGATAGCTTGAGAAGGCAGAAAGGAAGTAGACAGGGAGCAAGGAATAGCAGAAATGTGGTTGTTGGCTGGTGTAAGAGGAGGAGGAGTAAAATGTAAAAGTCTGGAGATCTGGTATTGAAAGTCCTGGCTCTGACACTCTTTTTTTATATATATATAATCAGATTTCAAGATGAAAGGCACCTCAGTGATCACCTTGTTTAAATCCTGCCTTTATAGATGAGGTAACTGAGGCCCAAAAAGGTTAGTGACTAACCTGAGATCAGATAGCAGGTAATAATCAGCAGAGCTGGGATTTGAACCCATATCTTTTGACTCTAAATAATCCAGGTCTCTTTCTACTAGGCTTCACTGCCTCTGGTGTGAGACTATTGGTAAATCACTTGGAAGACTCTTTTCTCATGTGTCACAGGGTCTTAGACTTAGAGCCAGAAAAAAGGCACTCAAGGACTAGAGAGTTCATTTTATAGATGAGTAAACTGGGATAATAAAGCTTGCAATGTCAACTTTATAGCCTTTTTGTTAGCTAAGTGGTTTCTAAGCTACTGAGATGAGAGTCACTATTATTACTGACAACAATAGACAGGGCTCAGAAACACAGCTCAATTATTATGTTACTGGCACATCTCTAAGAGCCTGAGCTTGTTTAGCTCCATGTCAGTGGTCTCTGTATTTGGAGATGGGCATTAAGCAGTACAGGGCTTCCCTATACCATTGGTAAAGGAAGGGAAAAGAAGAGATGCATGAAGGCGGCTGTTTCAGGGATTGGCCTTTCCAAACTGGATGTGGTCTCCTCTTTATTCCCATACAGTTCTATGACCCAGGAATTATTAATACATGCTCTCTTGATGAACTTAAAAGTATTTCTAACAGTTAAAGTCCCTTCCCTTCTGATTTAGTATCAATTCTAAGACAGAAGACCATCAAGGGCTAGGCAATTGATGTTAAATGACTTGTCCAGGAAGATTTGAACCCAGGTCCTCCTAACTCTAGGTCTAGAACTCTATGCCATGTGCCACCTAGCTTCTCTAGTGAATATGATCTTTATAACATCTGTCCCGTTGCCATTACTACTGTCAGCCCCTTAGGACACAACTTCTCCCTGCTTTTAAATTCCTGCATGAGTAATTTTCTTAAAGGAGCCAAAATCACAACTCTAGTCAAAAAGTTTAGGGTTCACAGACTCTGTCTGAATCAGAAGGGACCTCAGAGGCCAGATAGTTCACCTGTACTGGGAACAGAAATCCCCTTTCCTAATGACAGCAGGGGAGAGTAATGAATGCTGGAGGGGATGTGGCAAAATTGGGATATTAATGCATTGCAGATAGAGTTGTGAACTGATCCAACCTTTCTAGATGGCAATTTGAAACTATGCTCAAAGGGCTTTAAAAGACTATCTGCCTTTTGATCCAGCTATAGCATTGCTTGGTTTATACCTCAAAGAGATAATAAGGAAAAAAGACGTGTACAAAAATATTTATAGCTGCGCTCTTTGTGGTGGCAAAAAATTGGAAAATGAGGGGATGCCCTTCGATTGGGGAATGGCTAAACAAATTGTGGTATATGCTGGTGATGGAATACTATTGTGCTCAAAGGAATAATGAACTGGAGGAATTCCATGTGAACTGGAATGACTTCCAGAAATTGATGCAGAGTGAAAGGAGCAGAGCCAGAAGAACATTGTACAGAGACTGATATACTGTGGTACAATCAAACATAATGGACTTCTGTACTAGCAGCAATGCAAGGATCCAGAGCAAGGCTGAGGGACTTATGAGAAAGAAAACTAGCCACATTCAGAGGAAGAACTGTGGTAGGAGAAACAGAAGAAAAACAACTGCTTGAACACATGGGCTGATGGGGATATGACTGGGGATGTAGACACTAAACGATAACTCTAGTCCAACTATCAATAATATGGAATTAGGTCTTGATCAATGATACACATAAAACCCAGTGGAATTGTGCATCAACTAAGGGGGGTTAGTTAGGGGGAATAGGGGGAGAAGGAAAGAACATGAAATAGGTAACTAGGGGAAAATATTTAAAATAAAAAAATTATTTTTAAAAAGAAGAAATCCCCTTTCTTACATAGCCAGAAAATGGTCATGCAGCCTTTGCTTCAATGCCTGTGGTAACAGGGAGCCTTCTACCACCCAAGATAGCCCACTTGCCTTACGCATCACAGATAGCTAAAGATGTTTTTGTAACTGTCATGCCTAAATCCTGCCTCTTTTTAAAAAAAACTCTTGTTCTTTTTTTATTCATTTTTATTTTTTTTAACCCTTACCTTCTTAGAATCAATACTGTGTATTGGTTCCAAGACAGAAGAGTGGTAAGGGCTAGGCAATGGGGGTTAAGTGACTTGCCCAGGATCATACAACGAGGAAGTGTCTGAGGCCAGATTTGAACCTAGGACCCCTGTCTCTAGGCCTGGATCTCAATCCACTGAGCCACTCAGCTGTCCCACAAAATTCTTGTTCTTCTTGTTATCATTTATCATCTTTTAAAAAAATCTCTACCTTCCATCTCAGAATCAATACTATATATTGGTTCTAAGGCAGAAGAGCAGTAAGGGCTAGACTAAGGGGATTAAGTGATGTGCCCAGGGTCAAGTATCTGAGGCCACATTTGAACTCAGGACCTCCCATCTCCAGGCTTGGCTCTCAATCTACTGAGCCATCAAGCCACCTCTCATTTTTTTTTTTAAAGACCAATGACACACAATGAGTGATGACTGGATTGCTCATGAAGAGGATTTTAGTGAGACAGAGTACTACAAAACTGTCAGCCTTACCCACTCTCTCCAACAGCCACAGAAGTGCAGTGGCAGGACAAAAGTCAGGATGATTGGTGATGGGATACAGTGTGAAGGACCTTGGTGTCTCTGACGTCTGACACCAAGCACTAAATGCTCCACAGAGCCTGCTTTCTTCTGCCTATTCTACCTTGGGAGACACATTTCCCTAGATCACCAACAGGTTTAAAGCTACCCTCAACCTGGTTTAGTCTGTCTGCAGAGACAGCTTTACTGAAGCATGGCCCCTGCCAATGCTGTAGCTTCTTGGAGCCAGAGAGGAGAGTTGGGTGATAGGTGGACATCACAGGTGGTTTTGCTCTCCAGAGCCAACCAGAAAAAAAAAATCTAATTCCCTTATACCTACAAAGCTAAGTAAAGAACCCTGGACCTTGAGTCTATAAGACATGAGAGTTCAAATCTTGCCTGAGATTTTAGCTGTGTGACCCTGGGCAAGGCACTTAAACTCTGTCTGCCTTAGTTTTTTCATATGCAAACTGGGATAATAATAGCACTGGCCTTCTAGGAATATGGTGAGGATAAAAATGAGATATTCATAAAGAGAATCATTTTGATCCCCTAAAATTCAGGGAAGCCGGCCGCTAGTATCATCTGGGGATACAAGATCCTGCCAAAGTGAACTTCTGGTCCCTCTATCTAGGAGGATGCATGAAGACCATAATGTCAACACAAGTTGCCCTACTGACGGGAAAAAATAGTAGGGAAATAACTAGTATTGTTATTTGTGATTACTAAGGTTATTTGTTGTATACCCTTGCTAAGAGAGGACAAGGGAAACCTCCTTTTATTAACAAAGAGCTCACTTTGATCTAAAATACTGATTTTTTTTGCAAGGAATTTCATAGTAACTATACACTCAATTTGCAATGTACAGTAAACTAAGTATATAGGGGGAAATGTAGAGTTATCTATTTAGGAATATTGAATAAAACTGACTACAAATTCTCACAAATTTGACCCATTTCAGATATATTAAATTATTAGAAATATGTTTTAAAAAAACAACTTCCTTATGAATGCCCCATTTTGTCTTACTATCAATTCTAAACTAACAGAGTGCCTGGGTCAGGCACCAACTTGGTCCCCTACCTCAATTCTGTGAATATACATGGTCTCCTCATTTCTGGCTACTAAAACCTTGTTCCTTCCTCCCTTATATGCTCCATCCCCCAGATGAAAATGATTCCTCCCTCCTCAATTTTTTCCTAGGACATATTGTCTGGCCATCTCTTTGATCTTCTTACTTCCCCTTTTACTCTATCGCATTATAACCTGAATTTTGCTTATTTGTATGGGTCTAAGCCAAACTGTAGAGAGAATGGTCCATGGCTCCTTAAAAGAGAGTGTCATGGGAAATTAGTGGAAATGCACATCGGCCATGGGGGGGGGGGCTGGAGGGGGGGCTGAAGGGGAAAGGTGGAGCATGAATCATGTAACCATGTTAAAAATGAATATTAATAAATGTTAAAAAATAAAAATTTAAAAAAAAAAAAAGAGAGTGTCATGGGGCAGCTGGGTAGCTCAGTGGAGTGAGAGTCAGGCCTAGAGACAGGAGGTCCTAGGTTCAAACCCGGCCTCAGTCACTTCCCAGCTGTGTGACCCTGGGCAAGTCACTTGACCCCCATTGCCCACCCTTACCAATCTTCCACCTATGAGACAATACACCGAAGTACAAGGGTTTAAAAAAAAAAAAAAGAGAGAGAGAGAGTGTCATTTCTTTTATGTGTACTTCTAGTGCCTGGCCAAGGTTCCTAATAAACACTGGTTAAACTAAACTAAACTAAACTAAACTAAACTAAACTAAACTAAACTAAACTAAACTAAACTAAACTAAGAGTAGGATGGGTGAGGCGAATGAGGTTCCTGTAGCGTCCCTAAAGCAACACTGCTCAGTGGAACTGGACTAGTATCTGTTCTTTCCCATTCTATTTTTTTCTTTTTAATCTTATTTTTTGACACCTTTTAATTTTATATCACCTTAATTTGTAAATATTTTCCCTCCTTCCCCTCTCCACTGAGTCATCAGTTATAGCACAGATTAAAAGAGAAAAAAAAAGTAATCTAGACCAATACACATGTCCCTGCTTGACTGTATATGCAGTATTTTACATTCATGGTCTGCCAACTCTGCAATGAAGGGACTAAGGGGCATTTTTTCAACTCTTCTGAGGCCAAACTCAGACAGTAGAAACATGCAGGCTTCTTTCTTTTTTGGTTGCTGCTGTTCTTTCTGATTACATTATAGCAATCTTTGTGTATACTCTTTCCCTGGTTCTATTTACTTCACTCTGCCTTCATCCTTAAGTCTTCCTATTCTTTTCTGAATTCCTTGGATTCCTCATTCCTTGCAGCTCTGTAATATTCTGCTACATTTACATGGCTCCACCTCATTTCCACAGGTCTAACATTAGGGTCATTACTATGCGGAATAGGCATTATAGTGGTTCTTAACCTTTTTGTCAGTCTGTTAAAGTCTATGAACTCCTCAAAATCACGCTTTTAAATGTATAAAATAAAATACATAGGATTACAAGTAAAACCTGCTATACTGAAATATATTTAACGAAATATTGAGGAAAAAACACAAGCAAACAAGTCCACAGATTACAGGTTAAGAAATCTTGGCACTCTCTTGCTCCCCTGGGTGACTAGTTGCCTTGACCACTATATTAGAACTGGGGGCATTGGGACATTTGCAGGGGGTCCTTTAAGAAGATGAGGGTGGTCCTGAGTCCTCCTGCCCTGGCTAACCCCCTTGCAGGAAGGAGTTCCCCCTGCCCCTCAGGGCAGCAGTCTTTTTTATATATGTGTCTATATCGTTATTTAAGCTCTGATCTGTCAATGAGATGTTCCCTGCCCCCCCCCCCAAAAAAAAGAAAGAAAGAAATCTTGGCAGAAATTAAGAAATCCTGGATATGATTCTTAGAGCCTCCACCAGCCCAGAATTATAGGTCTCAGTTTTGTTTCATGAGAAGAAACTCTTGCCTAACTACAGACAAATTGAGTTCAAAGCCTATATATACATATCTGTATATATGTATGTGCCTTAAGAGTTGTCAGTTTCAAAAAAACAAATTTATAGTATTGGGGCAACCAGGTGGCTCAGTGGATAGAGAACCAGGCCTGGAGCTAGGAGGTCCTGGGTTCAAATGATCTCAGATACTTCCTAGCCAAGTGACTCTGGTCACTTAACCTGTTTGCCTAATCCTTAACAGCCTTCTGCCTTGGAAGTGATATTTGGTTTTGATTCTAAGGCAGAAAGTAAAGGCTTGAAAAAAACCCATTTCTTAAGTGCCTACCATGCACCAGGCATAATGTTTAATCACTGGAGATACAAAGAAAAAAAAGAAATCCCAAACAAAAAAACAAACTCTAGCCTCTTTGCCCTTACAGAGCTCTAATGGAAGAAATAATATGCAAAAACAAAAAAGAAAAACAACAAAAAAACCTATGCAAATGAGACATATAAACTGTATATAACTAGATAAACAAGACAGATAAATTGGGGTAAACTGAAGATAACCAACAGAGGGAAGGCACATGTTTTTAAATGGATTCAGCAAAGGATTCTTGCAGAGATGGGAGTTTAGCTGAGACTCCACGGAAGCTGGGGAAGCCAAAAGGAGGAGACAAGGAGTGAGGACATTCCAAATATGGGAAACGGCCAGAGAAAATGCAGAGAATAGGGTGATGAAAGTGTATTATGGGAGGAAGAGGAGGTAAGAATTGTATAATGCAAAGGGGAAGAAGGTATAAGAAAACTGAAAAAGTAGGTAGGGTCCAAGTTTTGAAGGGCTTTAAAAATCAAACAGAGAATTTTATATTTGATCTCGGAGGTAATGAGGAAGCGTTAGATTTGATTGAGTGGGATTATTTGTAACCTGGTGAGACCTGAGATTTAGGAAGATTAATTTGATAATGGAGAGGGGGGATGGACAGGAGGATTTGGGAGAGATGAGAAGCAGGGAGATCACCCAAAAGGCTATTGCAATAGTATATTCATGAGGTAATGAGGGCCTGCATAGGACGGTAGTAGTGCCAAAGGAGAGAAGGGAACAATAATGGTCACGATTTAACAATTGACTGGATACCTAAGGTGACGAATTAAAGATGGCATCTGGTGTCAGCCTGGGTAAGTAAAAGGATAGTGACACCCTCAATAATAATGAGAAAAGTAGGAAGAAGAGAGGGTTTCAGATGAGGGAAAGCTCATGAGTCCAATTCTGGACACAATGAGTTTTAAGATATCTCTGAGACATCCAAGCCAGAGATGTAAGACTGGAGATCAAAAAACCCCAAACCAAACCCCCAAAACATAAACCTAAATAAAGAATTGAAAAATCATGTTTTCATCTGCAATCTGTTCTTTCTTTTGAAATGGAGAGCATTCTTTATCTTAAGTCCCTCAGAATTATAGAGACACCTCTTGTAAATTATTTTCTCTAAAAGTTTAGTTATCAAAGGGAAAGAGGGGAGAATAGGCTTTTTTTAGGAAGCAGGGAAGTAGCCAATAGACAGGAAGAGATTAAAGATTAATGAAAATGGAATAAAAGAGGGGGCAACCTGATGGAAAAGACAGGATGTAGTAAAATCACTTGTTATCTTGGCAGGAAGAAATGTCACTTCTTCATGTGGGATGGATAGAAGAGTTATGGGGGGAAGGTATTTGAGTGATGTGACATGAGGAAGAGGGGAGAAGAATGAGCTCTTCCAAGAATGAAAAATGGGAAAGGACCTGTTTGTACAAAAATATTTACAGCTGTGCTTTTTGTGGTGGCAAAGAATCGGAAACTAAAGGGATGTCCATCAATTGGGGAATGGCTGAACAAAATTGTGGTATACGATGGTGATACAATACTATTGTGCTATAAGGAATGACGAACAGGATGATTTCAGAAAGAGCTGGAAAGATCTATGTGAACTGATGCAGAGTGAAATAAGCAGCACTGGGAGATCATTTTACAAAGTAACTGCAATATTGTGGAATGATAAAATGTGATAGATTTTGCTATTAGCAATACAATGATCTGGAACAATTCTGAAGATTTATGAAAAAGAATACTATCCACCTCTAGAGAAAGAACTGTTGGAGTAGAAATACAGATAAAATATATAATTTATCACTTGTTTATTTGGGTATATGTTTTGGGCTTTTGATTTTATAAGATTATTCACTTATAAAAATGGATAATATGGAAATGTTTTGAATGATAATACATGTATAACCTAATTGAATTGCTTGCAATTCTGGGAGTGGGGAGGGAAGAGGAGACAACATGAATCATGTAATTTTGGAAAACGTGTAAATTTGTTATTGGAATAAAACAATGACAAAACAAAAAAACAAAAACAAAAAAAAAGAATGGTCTCAATTTCTTCAGTGAAATATCAGGCAAGTTTCTCCACTCACAGTCTAAAGGAGTGAAGTAGCCATGGAAGGTCTGAGGAAGAGTAAAAAGGTTTAGAAAAGCCACGGTGGTGAGTAGGATAGTGAGTTAACAGCAAGGTTTAATTGTCTCACTGCATTGAGGGCTAAATTGAAATTATGTGACAAAAATTTGTAGTGGATCTGGTTCAGCAAACTTTTGTGATTTTCTCTGGTTTTGTTCCTTGGCATGTGGATGGGAGTGATGGCCAAGGCTGGGGCTTGGCAGGGCAAGAATGTCAGAATGTCAACAGGCTATGGGGGCAAAGGACATGAGAGAAGAGGATGGTCTAAACTATCCACAGTTTAACTGGTTCACCAATGGGTCAAGATGGAGAAGGCAGCAGAGTAGAGTTAGTGATGGTCTGGGAAAGAAGCAAAGAGGGTAAAATTTGGAGAAAACCCTAAATAAGACACAGCCCCAAACCTATGAAGACTATGAAGAACACTCAAGTTTTTCTCTTTGCTAGTGACTATAGGACCCTGAGGCTCAGCTAGGAGAGAAGTTGAAGTTTGTGAAATGCCTGGTGCTGAAGCCCTCACCAAAGTCCTGACAGTGTCCATATTTACTCTACTCTTAAAAGGTTTAGATCTTTCCATGTACAAAGTTAGAGGATCCTGGAAGATTAGAATTGTTAAAGAGAGATTTATGATTCAGTTATATTTGACTCTTTGTGATCCCATAGGCTTATTATGGATTATTATGGAGTTTTCTTGGTAAAATTACTGGAATAGGTTGCCATTTCCCTCTCCATGTATTTGTAGCAGATCCAGTACAGAAGGAGACGTAGGAGACCCAGGAGAAAGTGGTGTCATGAAAGTTTAGAGAGGAGAGAAGCAGGCCAAAAAGGATGAGGACTGGGAAAAGACTATTAGGACTGGCCATTAAGAGATTACTGGTAACTTTGGAGAGGAGAGTTTCTGTTATAGGGTCATCCCCTAGTAAGGGCCTAAGGCCAGATCTGAATTCAGGTTTTCCAGACTCTCAGCCCAGGGTTCTATTCATTAAGCCACTTAGCAGGCTTTAGGAGAGATCACTATCTAATACTGAACACAGGGCAGCTCAGGGCTCCTGACTCTAGTCCTGGGCACTCTTAGACCCAACTGACCTCTTCCCCAGCTGGGCTATCACTTTTGGGTACTCTGTCACATGTGTTTGGTGCAAGGGCAAATATGAAGCAATGTTTCATGCATATAATGTAACGCTTCAGTTATGGTTTAGAGTCTGTCTTTCTGATATAACCATGTATCAAGAGTTGGGAGTTCCTTATCACAATCCAAATCACAATTACAGCTCTTGCCTTTCGGCAAAGGTGGCTGGTACCTATGGAATAAAGTAGTCATTTCCAGATATAGCCAATGATCTGCCATTGCTTTGCTTCTTTATTAAAAATTAAGTTGTTTTAGTTTGTTTGTTCTTTTTTGGGGGGGTGGGGGAGTCACTGGTGAGTGACATAGGTATTCAAAAAGAACATTAATAAAATGTTAAAGATATGGAACAAGGGCAGGTAGATGTCTCAGGTATAGCTAGGAATTATCAGAAGCCAAATTTGAACCCAAGACCTCTGGCTCTAGGCCTGATGCTCTATTCCACCCCTGATATGCCCCCCACATTATTTCTCAGTCGCCAAATCCAATGGCTTTCTCTCAATCTTCATTCTGTTTGACTTCTCTGTAGCCTTTAACACTACTGATCACTCTCTCCTCCTTGATATTCTCTTCTCTCTAGACTTTCAGACACCACTCTTTCCTGGTTTTCCTTCTATCTGATCACTTCTCTCAGTGTCTCCTTTGCTGCATCCTCTCCAGATCATGCCCTCTAACCATGTGTGTCCCACAGAATTTTGTCCTGGGCTCTCTTCTTCTTATCAGCTACTATGGATTTAATTACTAATCTCTATGCTGATGTTTCTTGAATCTACTTTTTCTGCTCCAATATTTCTGCTGACCTCTAATCTCCCATCTCCAAATGCCTTTCAGAATCTTGAACTGAATGTCCAGTAGACATCTTTAAAAAATTTTTTTTTAATTTTAATAACAAATTTCCACATAAATTTTCCAAAGTTATATGATCCATATTGTTTCCCTCCCTTCTGGAGCTGACAAGTAATTCAATCTGGGTTATACATGTATAATCACACAAAACATATTTCCATATTATTCATTTTTATAAGTGAATAATAGTCTTAAAAGCTAAAACATACACTCAAATAAACAAGTGATAAATCATGTTTTTATATCTGTATTCCTACTCCAACAGTTCCTTTTCTGGGGGTTTTCTTTTTGTAAGTACCTCAGAATTGTCCAGTTGACATCTTAAATTCAATATATCCAAAACAGAACTCATTCTCTTTCCTTTCTAAATCTCCCCTTCAATGCATAAGTGAGTTAGGGAGATGTTATAGGTAGATGAGAACAATTTGTTCCAATAGTCTTGAAGGCAACAGAAGCAGGTGCTATGGAGAGCTTAGTGCTTGGTCAGACACAGAAGACACCACGGTCATCCACCACATCCCAGGCTATTGCCAGCTGTCCTTACTTTTGTCCTGCCACAGGACTTCAAGGAATTTTGAGGAGAGTGAGGCTCAATGGCTTTGCACAGTTCTGCTTCAGTTAAATCCAATTGGAGTCAAGGCATCACCTCATGATGTCACTGGTCCTCTTCATAAATAAAAGATGAACCACACCTTTCCTAGTACTGCAGAAGGCAATAGCATCCTCAGGCTCATTACCTAGAAATCATCCTGGATTCCTCACTATCTTTTACTTTACTTTTACTTCAAGATGTCTGGAAGGCATTTGGAGATGGAAGATTGGAGGCTAGCAGAAACACTGGGGCAGGAAAAGCAGATTCAAGAAACATTCAGCATTGGTAACTAAATCCATAGTAGCTGATAAGATAACCTAGTGAAGCCATATCTTTTGATCGATTGCCTGAAAGCCACTGGAAACATCTTTTACTCCTCCAAGCCGTTGCCAACATCTCTCAAATATGACCCTTCACCCCCACCCCCACCCCCAGTCACCATTTTAGTGTAGGCCCTCATTCCCTCACACTTTGATTACTGCAATAACCTACTGGTCTCCCGTTTCCCCCCAACTCCAATCTAAGTAATTTTCCTAAAGAACACATCCAACCCTGTTACTCCCCCTATTCAATAAAGGTCGGTGGCTTCCTATTGCTTCCAGGGGCAAATACAAAAGGCTCTGTTTGGCACTCATTGTTCTTTATAACCCAGTCTTCTCCTACATTTCCATTTCTTCTTATACCTTATTCCTAGACACATACTCTTCAATCCAGTGACACAAGCCTCCTGGTTATTCCACAAATAAGAAGCTCCATCTCTTGGCTCTGGGTATTTTCTCTGGCTGGCTTTATGCCTGAATGCTCTCCTTTCCCCTTCCTTTAAAACCTGGATAAAATCCCCCTTTCTACAGGAAACCTTCTCTAACTCTTCTAAGTTCCAATGCTTTCCCTTTTTAAATTATTATCTATTTATCTTGTCAATATCTTGCTTCATATATATATTTGTTTGATTGCTGTCTCTATTGTGGGAGAGCTTTGAGGTGAAACCCTGGATTTGGGATAGGTTGCCCTTTGCAAGAATGCAAGACTCCATAATTAGCTTAAAAATAAAAAGAAATTTATTCATTTGGAAGCATTGTTGAATGGCCAGGAGACAGTGTGCAGGTGGAACACTGGCTCCCTGAGGAGATGGGGTTTGAGGTTTTTATGCCCCTTTGACAACAGGTTTGACAACAGGAATTACAGGATAAGAAAAGGGGGGGAATGGGGTGAATCAGGAAGGAGGTAATTCATTGGTTTGGGGGTATAAGGGATGATCTATGGAATTCAAAGAATGATTAGATTAGGTATCATCCAATGCTTATCAGGGTGGCACTGGGAGGTGCATATCTATGTTAAATGGAGATCTAGGGAAAAGTCAGAGAGGATGGTTCCATTCAGGGACCAGAAGGGAATTTCCTGCCTCCCTCTTGATCTGGAACACTTTTGGAGTTTGGGGTGTCTAGGAGGGACCACATACCCCCATATCATCTCCTTTGGCTAGGATTGTCTTTTTTTGCCTTTGTACCCCCAGTGTTTAGCACAGTGTCTGACACCTAAGAGGAGTTTAATAAATATCGATTGCCTGACAGCCATTGGAAACATACTTTATCACTTCAGTTTCAAGCTGTCTCTGGAGGTTCGAACCTCAGATCTAAAGTGATACAAGACACTTTAGAGAATATAAAATATTTGGGAATCTATTTGCCAAAACAAACACAGGAATTATACGAACACAACTAAAGTGATACAAGAGAATATGTGTGTGTGCTGCTTCTGAGAAGTGAACAGAGCACAGGACACCTGGAGTCTAATTCTGGCCTCTGTCCCTGATTCCTTTAGGCCAGTCTCTTTTCCACCTTCCCCTCCCCCTACCTTTCTGGCCTTTAGTTTCTCCAAATGTAAAATCCGAAGGAGCTGAAAATGGCTCTATATGGTCTTTAAGGCCTCTCCCAACCCTGACATTTTGTGTTCTATATTCTAGAAAAAGAAACAATTTCCTTTTTGCCAAACCCACACACTCCTGGAAAACACTTGCCAGCATTTGTTCCTCAACCACCCGCCTGCTTTTGTAGCCCAGGGTGAGGGGGCTGCTGCACCCCTTTCAACCAGCACCACCACCACAGCTCAGGCTCCTGTCTTGGCCCGGGGTGCCACCAAACGCTGGCACAAACAGCTTCCCTGCTGGGCCAGGGGCCGTGTCCAGCAGACATTTTGTGTTCCTCTCTGGCTCTGAGGCCTGTGCTGCTTGAGCTGAAATGCCAGGCTTGTTGCTATGGTTATCTCCGCAGAGCTTTGGGTGTCCATTTGGGGACCGGTCCTGGAACTAATAAGGGCCTACTTGGGCTGCCCAGCAAGCCAGCAGGCCTTCCAGAGTGACCTCTCAGGCAGGCATGGCTGGGCTGGGTTTCATTCACATTTCCCGGCAAGTGACTCACAGAGCTAGAGGTCGATCGACCTCGAGCTGGTTGGAGGACTGGCACGGGGCCAGCTTCTTTTTTCACTAGGAAGAGATTTTCTGCTGATCAAATAGGCTGCTGGGGAAGTGCATCCTTGTGCTCTTGAAAGGAGACAGAGAAAAACAGAAAGAAGGAGAGAAACAGAGGGATATAGAGAGAGAAAGAAGAGAGGAAAAAATAAAGGAAGAAATGAAGGAGAGAAGGCAGAAAGAGAAGGGGGGCGAAAAGGAGAAAGAAAACACAGATAGATTAAAAGAAAGAAAAACAGAAAAAGAGAGTGAAAAAGGAATTTTTATGGCAAATTATGAGAGATCATCTTTGGGCAGTCCTAACACCTGTCATATATATAATAACACCTAGAATTTAATGTCACTTACAAGCATTATCTCATTTGATCCTCAAAACCCTGGGAAGTAAGTAGAAAATTTTATAGCTAAAGAAACAGAGGCAGAATCCTGTGTGACTTGCCCAGGATTACAGAGATTAGTGTTGGAGGCCAGATTTGAATTTGGATCTTCCTGACTAGAGGTTTAAGATTCTAGTCATTGTGCTTCCTAGTTTCTTTTGTTAAATTAGGGTTTCCATACTCATTAGCAAATCAGGAAGATGAAGACCAAGACTAGGATGTTCACAGAGAAAAAAAAAAGGCAAAGTCAATAGTAACCTCTTCCCTGGAAGTAACCATCATCATCATATCTTCATTCAGCTTAAAAAACAAACACAAAAACCTCTTATTTTCCATCTTAGAATGAACACTGGCTCCAAGGCAGAAGAGTGGTAAGGGCTAAGCAATTGGGGTTAAGTGACTTGTTTAGAGTCATATAGGAAATGTCTGAGGCCAGATTTGAACCCAAGACCTCCAATCTCTAGGCCTGGCTCTCTATCCACTGAATAGTCTAGCTGCCCCTAGCTTGACTCCTGATACCTAGACCAGATTCCCACTTTTCATCTGTCTCAGAGCAAGTCCCTAAAGTCAGTCACCAGACAATGACAATGCTAGACAGAAAATACAGCTTGTTAAAGCAGCAGAGACACTCCAGTAGAATTTAAGAAGGCTCCATAGTCATACAATGAATTACATGTGCCGTGTACCTGTGCCATTATCTAGGTACACATACAGAAGAGCTATAACTTGTGGAAGCTTGTTCTGAGAAAGAAGGAGAAGATAAATGGAGGAGATTGGGTTAGTTGGGTTAAGAACATTCCTACTGAGGCAGAGGAGAAACCTGGGGAATGGAAAGCAAAACTGGTCATTTCTACAATTATAATCAATTTGGGGAAGAGCTGCCACTCAATGGTGTGAGGTTCAGACACATGCCCCTGGAAGTTTGCACAGCTGCTCATTCCCCGGTGAACCCTGAGCTGTAGGAGCCACTACAAGCTCTTAGCCTGCTCACATTGTCTGCCACCTGGAGATGTTTCCTGAATAGTGGCCCCCAGAGACAGGAATTCTCACAGGGAGGAGGTTCCCGAATGCCTCAAGGTGCAATAGAAAAAGGCATTTCCGGTACTGGGTACTGCTTAGTTGTTTTCCAATTGCTCTGTGTTTTCTGCCTCTTTTTCCCAACTGGGGAGAAGAGAAAGGCTTGGCAGCTCCAACACTTAATACCTTCCCAGCTTTAACTCTGTGTGGGCTGTACAAGACCAAGGGGGAGGTACTTCATTTTAGCCATATAACTTTGGTTTAAACTGAAAGAAAACTTCCTATGAACAGTAGAGAATGCTAGAGGAGGTCTTCAAGAAAAGGAAAAGGCCCCAAAACATTAGGCCTGAGCACAGAAACATCCCAGATAGATGATATTCATTCATTCAACAAGAGTTCAGATTTAGAGCTGGGAGAGATGCTCCTTTAGAGTCAAGGTTCTTAAATTGGGACCTCTGTGTCCAGGAATAAATTTCAGGGGGATGGTGGACTTTGGTGGGAAAAAATATTTATTTTCACTACCCTGTAATTTAAATTTAGAATTTCTGTTCCACAAACAAAACATTCCATCTCTTAGCCCCACGAATTCTCTCTGGCTGTCCCCTAAGCCTGGAATGCTCTTCTTTGTCCATTCCTACTACTGGGGGGATGCCCCTAGCTTCCTTTAAATCCCAACTAAAATCCTAGCTTCTAAAGAAAGTCTTTGCCCACCCCTCTTAATTACAGTGCCTTCCCTCAGTTAATTACTTACTATTTATCATACTCTGTATATGTTCCTTTGTTTGTTGTCTCTTCCATTAGATAGCAAGCTCTTGGAGAGCAAGGACTGACTTTTGCCTCTTTTTGTATCCCTAACTTAGCACAGGGTCTGGCATATATCAGACACTTAATAAATGCCAATAGATGGATATGTTTTTTTAAAAGTTCTGGGGGAAAAATACAGGTTTCATCGAACTGCCAAAAGGGTTCATGCCACACACAAAAAAATATAAGAACTCCTGCCTTAGAAGTAATCTAATCCAACCTGATCCTCCGTAAGATGAGGAACCTAAGAGAGCTTAAGAGAGCTTAAGCCAAGAATGAAAACCAGATTATGACTCTAAATCCAATACTGCTGCCCATTCCTTAGAAAGGAAAATAGATTCTTTCTGTTTCTTACCAAAGGTTTGCTCACTGCAGCTCTAGCAAAGGAGCAGCCACTTGCTCCTCATTCATTTATTCAACATATGTTTACTGAGCACCTACCACAGATGCCTTCCTGTGACCCAGGCCAAAATGAATAAGAGCCCATCTCTAACCACAAGAAGTTCACAGTCAAGCTGAGAAATTATGACATAGTAACAGATAATAGAACATAGAGCAGCACATACTAAATTAAGGCTACATCAACTCATGAAACTATACACCTAGCCTTTTTTTTCCTTTTCTTAAAACTTTTCTTTAAAAAACTGTACTTTCTGTCTTAGTATCAGTTCAAAGACAGAAGAGTGGCAAGGACTAGGCAATTGGGGTTAAGTGATGTGCCCAGGGTCACACAGCTAGGACGTGTCTGAGGCCAAATGTGAATTCATGTCCTCCTGATTCCAGGTCTGCTGCTCTATCTACTACGCTACTTAACTTCCCTGAGAGGTTAAAATCTTAATGATCTAAATATAGGGAGATAGAAGGGACAGACCTCAGAGGCCAGCTGGTCCAACATAATCATTTTAGAGATTAAAAACTAAGGCATATGGAAGTTACTTACCTGGGGTCTAACAATTAGTAAGTGACATTTAAGATTCTAAGACCAGGGGCAGCTGGGTAGCTCAGTGGATTGAGAATCAGGCCTAGAGACTAGAAGTCCTAGGTTCAAAGCTGGCCTCAGACACTTCCCAGCTGTGTGACCTTGGGTAAGTCACTTGACCCCCATTGTCGACCCTTACCACTCTTCCACGTAGGAACCAATACACAGAAGTTAAGGGTTTAAAAAAAATGTAAAAAAAAAAAAAAAAAAAAAAAAAAAGATTCTAAGACCAGCAAGAATTCTATTCATGACATGATGTTTTGTCATCAGGGATGGAAGGAAGACCCAGGATGAAACCAGAGTTGGGTCTTCTCAAGAGCCCAGGTGATGCTAAGCACCTAGGGTACTAAGTGTAAGGGGAGATGAGAGGTTGGAGGTATCTGTGTGATCTGGGTGATGAGAGATGAGAGAAGAGACACCTGAGAAAATTCCTTCTCCCAGTGCTCTGAGAGAGAGGAGGGAAGACACGGATGGGGTGCAGAAGTCAGGAAAAGTGGAGAGCAAGAAAGTAAAAAAGAGGAAAAGGGGAAAGACATTGAGAGGGGGAGAGGAGGGAGAGAAAAAAGACAGTAGAGAAAGGTCTCAACAGAGGCATCGTGATTCTTGTTGCTTTACATCTCTTAGGGTGCCTTTTTCTCCTGAGTAAAGATAGAATCATTAGGGCAGAAGATTTGAAAATCTGGGGAGGAGAAAGAGGTCAGCACCATCAACTCTTTTTTGGGGGGAAGGTGGACACTGGGTTTTTCTATCTCACCCACGCTGGAAGTACAGAGGCTACTCATAAGCCTGATCCCACTGTGGACAGGAATAGAGGCTTGGATCTGTTCTGTTTTAGGCCTGGGCTCATTCACTTTTCCTGGGGCAGCCTGGTTGCTCTTCGCTGATTAGGAGATTTATATTTATATTTATTTAATTTATTATTATTTATTTTATTGCTGCCAGACTTAGTTCAGATGCCCAGCTGGATTTTAGTCCTGCTGCAGCTTAGAACAACCCCCAAACTCTGAAGAGTCACCAGCTTCAGGCCCCCCCCCAATAATAGGGACAACAGGCATAGACCACCATGCCCAGCCCACGATTAACTTTTTTTTTTAAACCCTTATCTTCTTCTTAACCCATAAATCCTTCTATTCCTATCTCTTTAAACCCTTAAACCTTTAGAATCAATTCTGTATTGTTGGTTCCAAGACAGAAGAGCAATAAGGACTAGGCAATAGGAGTTAAATGTCTTGCCCAGTCACCTAGCTAGGAAGTATCTGAGACTAAATCTGAATTCAGGATGTTCTTTGGCCCTGGCTCTCACCTAGCTGCTCCTACCATTAAAAGTCAAACTATTGGGCCAAAAGGTCCACAGTCCTGGGATTATAGCTCTAGTGTTGGTAAGAGACCTTGGAAGTGACCTCGGAAGCCATCTAGTCTAACCCCCTCATTTTAGAAATGAGGAAGCTGAGGCCCAAAGAGATCCAACAACTTGCCTAGAGTCATACAAATACCAAGACAAAACTTTAAATTAGGTGCTCTGCAAGGCTGAGGGACTTATGAGAAAGAAAACTAGCCACATTCAGAGGAAGAACTGTGGGAGGAGAAACACAGAAGAAAAACAACTGCTTGAACACATGGGCTTATGGGGATATTATTGGGGATGTAGACACTAAACGATAACTCTAGTCCAAGTATCAATAATATGGAATTAGGTCTTGATCCATTGATACATGTAAAACTCAGTGGAATTGGGCGTCAGCTAAGGGGGGATAGGGGGATTTGGGGGAGAGGGAAAGAACATGAAATATGTAACTAGGGGGAAATATTCAAAACAAAAATTAAATATATAAATGTGAATAAATAAATAAATTAGGTGCTCTGACTCTGGAGCTACAAAGTGCTGAATGAAACTGGAAGGCTCCATTCATACCAAGAGAAAGAGGACATAAAAGCAGCTCTGAAGGGCCAGGGTGAGGAAGAGGACCTCTTTCCACAAGAACACCTGAGTCACCGTGTTCCATTGTGATCAGAAGGCAGAAGAATCCCCCAAACTGAGCTGGAGAAGAAGGGTGAGGCTGGGCAGAAATACTGAAGCAAATACCTTGAGGGCAAAAGAGAGGGGACCACTGATTTTCCCCTTTGGAAAATGGGAAAAAACCATAACTCGGTCTAATCTAAGACAGAGCTATACACTTATTGCTTTTGCCTCTAACTCGCACCTGAAGCAGAAGAGAGACTGATGTGAGGAAGAAGAAGGAGATTTCCATCCTTCTAAAGATGACCCAGTCTTCTCTCCATCTGAAGCCTCCACTTTAAGCACTTCATGTCACAGATCTATGATCTTTTATCCTGGATGTTTCCTTCTTAATAGTGCTGGGGACAAGCCTGAGCCCTGAGATCCCTCCCCTGTGTAACCCAAACCCAGCAGTCAGCTGAAGGCAGGCCAGAGCCCTCAAAGCCAATTTCACTGCTCAGCTTTGATAGGTTGATGGGAAGGGGGCAGACTTAGAAAAAGGGGAGTGCTAGCAGAGAGGGACAAATTTAATGTTTAGGAGAGTGCTCTTAATTAAGCTCCTCTTCCTAGCCTAAAGGAGCCTCCAATTCAGAAGCAATGTGGTCCTCACAGCCTGCCACAGATCCAACCCCAGTTACCACCACACTCCAGGGAGGCTGATGTGGATTTTTCCACTCAAGGTGGCGAGTCTGAGCCAAAGGGTAAGAGACATGAGAAAGGCGATATATACACATTCCAATATATAGGGATGTGACTCATCCCAAGGGATGGCCAAAGAGCTGAGGCTAGAAAACCTCCCCAGGACAGTGTGGTAGGCCAGGGCTACCCAGGAAACAAACATTCCTCTTTGGTAATGATATGGCCCAAAGCCCAGCACTGACCTTGCCATTCCCAGAAACTGGCGGAAGAGATCAGTGTGTGGTATTGGAAAAAAACCCTGAACTAGAAGTCGAGGGTCTAGTCCCAGCTTTTATATCCAGGGAGTCTTATTGGTAAAGGAGAAAGGACTAGAGTTGGAGGATCTGGATTTAAATCCCAACATTTGGCAAAGTTACAAGCTTTCTAGACCCCATCTTCCTCAGCTATATAATGAAGGGGTAGAGGTAGAGTGGAATGAGGTGTAGGGTGGGATGGTCTAAATTTCTACCTGGAATTCTGTCTCCTTGAGAAGAGAGGTCTGGCCTACAGAATCACTTAGCTTCATGGCTCTCTCTTTTTTCCCTCTTTGAAGAAACAACAACCCATGATATGGGGAAACAGACAAATAAACAAAACCCCTTAACTTGTGTTCTCTGCTACTATCACGAGTTCCTTGGACTATGCAATTTTGATGGGAAAAGGGTTGTCTAGGAAGACTGTTTCCCTTTTAAGGCGAGTGGTGAGGTCCAAACCACAAGAGTAGCACTATCATGGCTTGTTTTGGAGGGAGGGGAGACAGTGTGGGAATCTCTGAAAAAGTGTGACTTACTGCCTACTAGAGGTGGAGGAGAATCATATTGATTGCTTGTGGGCTATTATGAGCCCTTTATGTGTTTTCCAAATTTGTTTATAGGCCCCTGTGTATCCTTCAGATTTTATGTATTTTCTGTGGGGTACAATAAAGGCTGTCCTATACCAAATAACTACATTTATTACCTTGTGTACTTGGGAGGAGGGGACTCCTTTTACCCATATCTGTAGACAGGAGTTATATTCTGATATTTCCCAGAGTTGACTGGGGGTTGGGGGTGCAATGCCTCAGAGAGGGTAAGTAAATAGAACAGTTTGTTCTTTCAGTGCAGTTCCTAGGACACTACAGTGATACTGTCCATGTGATCCCACAAATTGGGGAAATCTTTAGCCTTAGAGGCTATACAAAGATGATCTCACTTGAACTTCACAACAATTCTGGGAGGTAACTTCTATAGGTATTATTATTCTCATTTTTCAGAGAGCAGAGCTTCCCCTATAGACAAGTTAGAAACTGCCACTCATGCCCTTTGAGAAACTTGAGAAAAGTTAAATCACACAGAAAATGAGTGTTAGAGATACAATATGAATTCATGTCTTCATGACTCTATGCCCATCACTCTTTCCATTATACCATGCTGTACCCTGTATCTCTCAATGAGACACTTTCCATTTTTCATTCTCTTATTAGATTATGAACTTAAGAACAGAGACCCTTTTTCTTTCATTTTCTCTCCTCCTTGGACTTTAGCTGCTTAATGAATGCTTGTTGAATTAAATTTTTTATAAAACGTAACCAAGGAAAAAATGTCAACCAACACCTCTTTGAGATGATTACTATTGCTACCACCATGTCTGTCTGATCCTTCCAAATTTTAGAAGAAGGATAAGTCAAAAGTCTTATCTCTTTTCTAAAAGCGATACTAGTCACCATAAGAAATCGCTAGTCAAATCTCAGTGCAAAGACAGCTAGTGCCACTGAGGCGTGAGGTTTTGGGTGTAAGTCAGGCTAGGAAGACTCTCCTTGGGCCCAAAGGTAAAAGGTTGCTCCATTCCTCCCTATCCAAATGTTGTTCCCAAGGAATCTTCAGGAGGCTTAGGTGGCAGGTTCTTACCTGCCAGGAAGCTTTGCTATTGCCATGGAAACATTCAAATGAAATAATAATAACAATAATAACAACAACAACAATAGCTTGCATTTCCATACCACTTTTTTTGATGTGTGGAAGCTCACCATGTATATAGCATGTTTTCTTACATTTTAATGAAAGGCCTTTGGTGGCCTGATATCATTGCTGTTTCTGACACAAGACATTCCCATCTCCTAACTGTATGAGTTTTAACCTGGCTCTCTCTCATGCTTGAAACCCTCGCCCCCCCTCATCTCTAACCTGGAGTTTTCCTGGTATCTTTCAAGTCTTAGCAAAAAGCCACCTTCCACAAGAAGCCTTTCCTTTAAACCTAGTGTCTTTCCTCTGAGGTCCTCTCCAATTTATCCTGTTAGCATCTTGTTTGTTTATAGTCTTCTCCATTAGACTGTGAGCTCCTTGAGGGCAGGAACTGTTTTTGCCTTTTTTTTTTTTTTTTGTATCCCCAACACTAATAGGACCTGGCACTTAATAAATGCTTTCTGACTTGCCCAAAGAAATGAGTTTTTAATCACAGAATTTCATAAATATCACAGATTGGGGACATAAGGGTGAAGAATCCCTTAAATCACCACGAATCTTCATAAGATCTACAGAGTGGGACCAGAGCGCATGCACAGGCCTGGGCAACATTGATATTAAAGACATTTCTAGAGATTTTTGAGACTGAATGAGTGAATGAATGAAAGAGTGAAAAAAAACTTAAAACTAGATTTGTGACTTCACTGCTAGAGAGAAGATGGCCTTAAAGAAAGACCACTGGGGTTCAAGTTAGAATAACCTCATTTGAAATCTTGCCTCTGAGGGAAGGTAATGGTTCAAAAGAAAAAAAGAAATCTTGCTTCTGACATGTATCCCCATGAGAAAATCAGTTTCTTTCTCTGAGTCTCGATTTTCAAATCTCTAAAATGGGAATAATTATACTCACATCATCACTGAGTCTTAAAAAAGATCATGTAAATAAAACATTCAAGGCTGACATAAATGTCAGCTATTTTGTTCCCCCTTCTTTCCTCTCTTTCCCTCCTTTCCTTTCTTTCTCTTTCCTTCCTCCTCTCTTCTCTCTTCCCCTTTCTGCTTCTTCAGTCTCTCTCTCTGACAAAATGGAGGTTAGTACTTTCTTAGATTACTTAATGATAATTTTATCTTTCAAAAGGTAGAAGAACCAATAAAGAGAAATTCTGTTCTGAAGTTGATTCTTAATAGCACAGAAGAACTGGTCACTGGGGAAATGATGGAGAACATGTGGGGAGGGGGGGAAGCACTCCCTCTTAGAGCTTGTAAAAGTAAGGATGAATATTGGTCTATGATACAGCCTAGATTTTGAAAGATCAAACCTCAAAGGGTTCAGAGGAAGGACTGTAGGATCCCATGGTCTGAAATTCTATAAAGAAAGAACCTCTCAAGATAGACATCAGGATGGGCAACATAGACAGAGACTTGAAGTAAAAGAGACCTCCTCTAAGACATATTAACTCTAAGTAAGTCAATTAACATCTAGTTATACTAACATTATTATTATTATATTATTATTAAATTAATTTAATTCAATATAATTATATAATATACTAATGTAATTATTGCTAGTAATACTAATAATATAAATTACAGGAAAGCTGCCAGTCTGTATACCCCATACCACTGAAACACAGTTCTGGTCCAAAAAAAAAAAAAAAAAAAAAAAAAAAGGAACAAAATTCTAAAGACACAAAGGGAAACAACTTTGATGAAGGAGGAAAGGGAGAGTTATCTGTGGATGCATAGGGAACTTCCCAACCAACATAGATTATAAAAAGACATTTAGAAAAGACAAGAAGGTCAAGCAACAAAGTGGGTGTATAAATATGTCAGGAGTGCTAAAGCTCAGGATGAAATGAAGCTGGAAATGAAAGATAAGGAGAATAAAAAAAGGTTTATAAAATTGTAGTGGGGTAAAAAAGGAAGATGAAAGAAGGGATAAGGCAAGGGACAATGATAACTGATGGCAATGAGAAGGCAAAGTGGTTCAAGTCTCATTTTGTTTCTATTTTCTCTGACATTTAGACCAAAAAGGCCAGAAACAAAAGCTGCTAAGAGGAAGTCAATGTCCATGATGGGTGACAAACACTTTAAGTCATGTGACCAGATGAACTATATCCTTGAGTACTGAAAGAATTGGCAGAATTGATTGTTAAGGCATTGTCAGGGACATTTGGAATAATCATGGAAAGGTAATATAGTAAGTAGCATATATAATAATATTCCAAAAAAGAGAAAATGGGATCTAAGAGTTTTAGGCCAATGAGCTTGACTTTTGTCCCTGGTAAAAATCCTTGAATATATTATTAGAAGATATGGTTATAGTGAACACGTAGAAAAGGTAGTTATAGACCATTGGTTCTTTAAGAAGAAGTCATGATAGACTAAACTTATTTACATTTTTTGACCGTAGAATGCAGCAAAGATTTGATGAAGTCTCTCATTCCATTCTTGTGGAAAAAATGGGAAGATGTAGGCTAAAGGATGGTGTAATTAGATGGATCATGAATTGGCTCAATGGATAGATCCAAACTGGTCAGTAAGTGTTCTAAGTCATTTTAGAAAGAGGTATTCAACAGAATGACCCAATAATTTGTGCCTGGCCTTAAGACTATTTTAACTTTTTTTAAATCAATGATTTGGAAAAAAGGCAGAGGGTATATTTATCAAATATGAAGATGAGAAAAAAGCTGAAAGGGACAGTTACCACACTGGCTGAGAGTCAGTTTGGAAAAAAGCCTTGGCAGGTTAGAACGCTGGACTGAATTTAATCAGAAGAAACAGGGATGAATGTAAAATCTTATACTTCAATTAAAAAATCAATTTCATATATATAAAAAGGAGGAGGCATGCTTAGATAGCAAGATATTTGAAAAAATCTGAGGGTTTTAGTGGACTTTAAACTCAATGAGTCAAAAATGGGACAGTCAGCAAAAGAACAAATGAATGTACTTTTAGATGTCTTAAGAGGCAATAATAGCTAACATTTATATAGCATTTCTGATAGATTTTAATAATAATAATAACTAACATTTATATGCCAGGCACTGTGCTATAAGTGTTATATAAATGTTAGCTATTATTATGGAGTGTTGGGTGTGCCCCACCCCCATCCTTACCCCACACAGGGGAGGGAGGAAGTGCTCCCACTGGGCTGCTGGGCAGAGGGGTGGGTGAAGTAAGGAATGTCCTCAATGAGAATAGAGAGGGGGAGGGGAGTGGCCTGAGCTTCTGCTCCCCTCCAGCTCTGCTGCCTGTGAGCTGCCCAACTTACCCCACTGTGCACTCCCATTGGGTGGCTGGGCAAAGGGGTGGGGAATGTAAAACGACATCATCAGGCATGGCAGAGAGGGGAAGGGGAGCAGCTCCACTGGAGTCCCTCTGCCTTTCTAGCAATGAACTGGGGGCTTGCACATGCACATGACAATGGCCATGTGCCCAGACAGCGCACTCTGTGTGCTGTTAGGTTCACCATCACTGCCTTGGGGTATATTGTAGAGAGGAATTCTTGCATCAAGGGGCAGGTTGGACTAGTGGCCTTTAAGGTCCTTTCTACCTCTGAGATTCCCTGCAAACTTCCATTTCCCCAGCATTTTTTCATTCACAAAGTACTTTCTCATACTGTCACACTGGGGAAGGGAATGCAAGTAATATTATCCTCATTTTGCAGAAGGAAAAATGGGGGACTGGAGACCTGAAGTGACAGAGCCAGGAACCAAACTTTGTTCTTATGCCCCAATCCAGTGTTTTTTCTACATGTTGACTATGTTATATTCTTTGATTCTGTGTGCCCAACCTAGCTTTCCTAATGTTTCTGCTGGGTTTGTCCGCCCAGGTCTGCTTCTCTTCCTGACCCCTGGAGGCAAACCCCATGGCAGAGGAACAGATCTACCTTCCCCAGGTAATGTTAGCCAGGGGGAAAAGCCAAGTCTCAGATTTAGGGAAAGATCCACAGATTGCCCTCAGGAAGGGAAAACCCTGGGCCCATGGCAATCAGGACTCAGGAGTGCCCCGAAGGCTTGGTTTCTGAAGCAGTTGGGGCTGTTGGCAGAGCCTGGAGTTGGATTCTGAGTACACAGTTCCCTGGCAACCCACACTGGAGAAAACTCCCTTACTCTGCACCCAGGGGGTGTTTGGGTGGTGGCTACACCTGTGCCCTCAGCAGTAGAGGCCCTAAAGGCCATCCCTGAACTGGTTCCCATTATGATCAGTGAAACACCCTGGGCTACAGTAACTCAATTATAAAAGGAGAAGCTAAACTAAGGACCCCACCTTAGCTAGATTAACACATTTAATATATTAATATTATAACTAATATTTCATTAACTAATAATATAATACTAATTTTTTTCTGAAATACCTTGAGGATTCAGAGATGGCTAAAACATGATCCCTGCCCAGAAGAAGTTTACAATCTGTAGAGGGGCCAGAATCTATACATTCATCAAAAAATACACACATGTGTATGTGTGTATATATATTCCTAGCATTCTAGAAATATATGATATTATAACACTGAATGCACTGAATGGACAATAAGTATTTATCTAATAACAAATAATAAATAATAAAATTACATTTTCATTTTTATGTACATTTTATATTTTTTTATTTTAATATTTATTTCTTTAAAGGAAGGAGAAAGAATTTGGCTTAAAGTAAACCAGGAAGGCTTCAGGGAGAACAGAAGACCCTTAGCCATTCTTGGAGGTCAACATGGGTCATAAGCTATAGTGCATGTCAGTCAGTCAGTTAATAAGTGCCTCCTATGTGCCAGGTACTGTGCTAAGCACCATATGAAAAAGATAGTCTTTCCCCTCAAGGAGTATACATTCTAATGGGGCCAAGATAAACTAAAAAAGAAAACCAAAAGAAGAGGGGATACCCAGCCTAGGGACATGATGGAGTCCAGCAGGTTCACACTGTTTATTGCATAAATAAAAGAATGGATATGAAGTAGTTAGGAGACAATGACTAGAGAATTGGCAGAGAATTGGATGTTGGGAGTTAAGCCTGGATAGGTAAATGAAAACTTTCCTCTTAAGTCCTTGGAACTAAGACATTTTGCCCTCTGCTAAGTAGATTCAAAACTACAGGTTTGGGACCACTTTGACTCTTGGACTGAAATCTGCAAAAACAATGGACTCTGAGGGAGCTGCAAGCTCAATGGGTCAACAATGTGTATCAGCTGTCTGCTCTCAGACCCAATTTGACCTTAATATTCACCTATAAGTCTAGTATCTGGAGAGAGAGGGGAGATATTTCTTTATCCTGATCAGACCACAACCTTGGGGGTATTTGGGATAGTTAGTTCTGGGCTTCATGTTTTTGGAAGAAATTTCACAAGCTGGAAAGCATCCGGCAACCAAAGGCTATGTCCTTCTAAGATGGAAGAAATTGGGGATATTTAGCCGACAGAATAGAAAACTTAGTAGGAATGGGATCATTTTCTTCAAACAGCTAAGGTGGATTGGTTCTTATTGTCCTCTAAAGTCACAATTAGGAGCTGTAAGTGAAGTATGTAGTGTTGTGAGGAAGATTAGTTGGTAATTAATTAAGTATTAAGGTGGGACCTAGCAGGAAGGGCTGGAGCTAGAGCATTCCAAGATGGAATGAAGGAGCAGGAAGTAGTGGCTTGTGCTCTGAGAGACTCCATTAGGGGTTGGCACAAACTGTTGTTAGCCCTGGGAGATCTCAGAGTTAAGGACACCCTGCATCCTGATTTCCCGGGGATCCTGTGTGGTGTGGCATCTAGCAAGGGGACAAGACCTACAGAGCAGCACCAGGTGGAGGAGGAGTTTGGGATCTGGTGGACAGCATCTCAAGCACACCCTCTCTGCTTGGATACCTTGGACCACCTTGGCTTTTGGCATCCTGAGATCATCTGTGGATTACTGTGAGAACCTTCAAAGCCACCCTCAGCCCTTTAGCTGTGCTGGTCAAACCTGGCTGGAACCAGGTTTGAAGCAGCCCCCCAGAGACTCCAGAACAGCTCCTTTATGCCCAGCCTGGCCTAGGTCAATTAGTATTAGAGAAGTTAAGTCCTCCCCCTTGCCCTGTGGTTTTGCCCTTTAGGTTTTAAGTGTAGAATTACCTATCCCACCTTTATTTTAGTTGAACATAATTAAAACTGTTTAAACCTTTTACCTTGCCTGCTGGTTTCAAAGACTCTGGCCTAGTGGTGACAGTTGGCCAACAGCCATTTTTGTCAGTTAGCAGCACCTTAGTTGTGTTCTCTGGTCTCCTATCCTGGTCCTGTCTCTCCTACAACCCAATGTGTGTACCCACAACCATTTACATTATATTTTAACATCCCTGGTGTGACCATCTTTTTTTTTTTTTTTTAACCCTTAACTTCGGTGTATTGTCTCATAGGTGAAAGAGTGGTAAGGGTGGGCAATGGGGGTCAAGTGACTTGCCCAGGGTCACACAGCTGGGAAGTGGCTGAGGCCGGGTTTGAACCTAGGACCTCCTGTCTCTAGGCCTGACTCTCACTCCACTGAGCTACCCAGCTGCCCTCTGTCCCCATCTTTTTACAGTAGCTAGGTTGATTATTAGGGGAAAAGAAACTTCCTAATAATTTGATCAGTACAAAAATGAAAGGGATAGCCACAAAAAGTAGTGAGTTCCTCAACATTGAAGATTTTCAAGTGAAGGCCTGATGACTCTTGGTAAAGAGGATTCCTGTTCAGGTAGAAGTTGGACTTGATACAGGGATATATTGAGAAATGTTTAAGGACCAGTTCTCCAGGGGGAAAAAAATGTTAAGGTTATTTTATTAACATTTTTTTAAGTCTAGACCATCAGCAAAACAATAAACTAAGCCCTGATTTGTAGAGTTTGTGGATTTCTTAGGTATAAATATGCACATTGAATAATTAATGAAAAATTAATTAATTGAATTTAATAAAGTGGGAACTGGTTCCAGTATACCTCAGAATGCATCAGAAGATGCTCCAGAGCAGGATGCTGGAGGAGGTGTAGAGGGAGGTGTATTATCCCAGTGGGAGGGTTAGACCTTAATTCTCTCTGAATAGGAAGATCTACATACAACTGGAGGTCTGGATGGTAGTAGGTATTTTGCAATCATTAGCACCCCCAAGAAAGGCCTCATTGACCCTTAAATGTACTCTTAACTTCTAGTTTGTCAGGCAGAATTCCCAATGAATCTGGCTGGCTGGAGTCACCATCATCAGCATCTATTTGCAAAGGCTGCTTGCAAAATGATCTTTCTGAGGACTTTGTTAAGCTGATTTATTTATAGGCAGGAGATGAGTCTAATTTAGAAGGAATGTAGGTAAGAAGATGATGACAGAAGAAAAAGCCCCAGTGTGAAAATGATAGGGGGTGGGGGTGAGGGTAAGGAAGCCTTTGCATTGAAAGGAAATACAAGCAGAGTGATTTATCACCGATTTCCCCTCACCAAGCAAACAAAACACCTACAATGCATTTGCTTTGGTGGTTGCAAAGAAAGAAATGTGGTGACTTCCAGGCAATAAACCCCAGAGGAATTTTCCTTTTCTTTCCCCCAACCTCCAGCCCGCCTTTTCCTCCCTCCCAGGGGTCAGAATCTAGACAGAAACATTGAGTGCAGGATGAATATCATTTTAAAAAAAAGACTCAATCTATTTCATCACCTGGAAAATTCATTAGGATTCAATGATCTTGTTCTGATACATTCTTGACATTAAGATCCCTCTATAGCAAAGCTGAGAAGTGGCCATTCAGCCTCACATTTGGGGAGAAGAATCCCATCACTTGGAGACTGTCCTGAAACTAGAGGCAAGGCCCAAAGTAGGAGGCCCAGAGGCCACATCCTGACTTTGCAACTGAGTGACTTTCTATAAGTCATTTAAATTTTCTGGCTTCAGTTTCCTTATCTGTGGCTGTGTAGATGATCTCTCCAGGTTCTCCTCACTCTGCATTCTATGACCTCCCAAGGCAGCCCATTCCACCACTCTCTCTCTCAAATTGTTAGTTTTTCTTTCTTTTTTTTTTTTAAACCCTTACCTTCCGTCTTGGGTTCCAAGGCAGAAGAGTGGTAAGGGTGGGCAATGGGGGTCAAGTGACTTGCCCAGGGTCACACAGATGGGAAGTGTCTGAGGCCAGATCTGAACCGAGGACCTCTAATCTCTAGGCCTGGCTCTCAATCCACTGAGCTACCCAGCTGCCCCCTGTTACAGTTTTTCTTGACATCAAACTCAAATTTCTCTCTCTGTAACTTCCCAATGGATAGGGTGTAGAGCCTGGAGTTGGAAAGACCCAAGTTCAAATCTGACCTCAATTCACTAGCTATGATGACCCTAGGCAAGTCACTTAGCCCTGTTTGCCTCAGTTTCTTCATCTGTAAAATGAGCTGGAGAAGGAAAGGGTAAACCACTCTAGTATCTTGCCAAAGAAAACCCCCACCTAGTCATAAAGAGTTAATCATGACTGAAATGATTGCACAAGAACACCTTTCATCTGTTACTCTTAGATCTAACAACCAAACAGAAGGGGCCTAAGCCATCAGAGTCTTCTCCATAAATCCTTCAAATGATGCTTGAATGTATGTATATTTTCTGCTCCTGACTCTCTTGCTCACTTCTCTTGGATATATTCCAGCTTGCCTCTGTAGTATTTTCTAAAATGTGTTGCCCAAAACTGGATATAATGCTGCAGGTGTAGTTTTTAATGAAGGTTAAATACAGTGGAACTATCACCTCCCTCCTTTTGGATACTGTCCCTCTCTTAATGCAACATTGGTCTTGATGTCCCTTTGGAGACTCATTGCTCATGAAGTCCACTGAAACTCCAGATTTTTTCAGAGAACTGTGGTCTAACCACACTTCTCCTATCTTGTAATTTATGAAGTTTCTGGAATCTTAAGCATCAGCTTTTTATTTATTTTTGGTCCAGATATTTGGTAACACTGATATAAGGAACCTCCCTTAACTCAATATAGGGAGGCTTTGCTCTGCTACTCAGAAGCAGGTCACAGTTGATATGTGTCAAAGGCAAATAATCCAGGTTTATGCCACCATTGCCCATCATCTCTTAGGTGCTTTTAATTGGCAGTGAGTGATTGGTGTGGAAAGGACTATGCTAAAGTAAGGGGAAAACCCAAATAGAAGCTGATGCATAAGTCACAATCTAATTAATCTATTCACCTTGTTTCTACTTGAAGTTGATTTCTAGATAGCTTTCTGAACTTTCCTGGTTCAGTATAATTATTTGTATTTATTTTTTAATTATTTTGTTATAGTATTATTACTTTATCAAGCCTAAGATTGTGAGGTTCACATGATAATTGCTTTAGGAGAGAGGAATGCAATCTGGATTGGCTTTCAGGAAGAGAGACAGGTGTCAAAGGATGAATGGACTTTGGAGAGGCAGAGAAAGAACAAAGAACATTACAGGGAATGGAATGAAATGGGCAAAAGCTTCCCACTGACAGGTCTATACCCCAAGGAAGTCCAAGATAGAAATATGTACCCAAAAGTCAGAGCAGCACTTGTCATGGTAGTTAAAAACTATGTCCACATTGACTGGGAAAGGCCTGGACAAACCATAGTACATGAATGGAATGGAATGCTATTGTGATGTAAATGATGAATATAAGGAATTCAGAGAAGCAGGGGAAGACTTACATACACTAATTTGGGGTAAGGGAAGCAGAACTAGGAATGCAATATAATGATTATAATGGAAATAGAAAAATAAAAAGAATTAAAAGTGAAAAATATATAACTAGAATGACAACAGTTGGACTAGGAGAAAAGCCACTTTCCTTCCTTCCATGTTGGTGTGATTGTTAGGGTAGAAAGAAAACCAAGTGATACTACAGACAGATCTATGTCCTCTCTGGGTCAATATATGGGTTATCATTGCTGAACTATCTTTTCTCTTCTGTATTATAAAGGATGGCAAGCTGGGGAGGGCAGGAAAGATAGATAAATTTGAGGTGAAGGTGAAGTAAAAACAAAAGATGTTGATGAAAATGAGGATAAAAAAAAAAATCAACCCATGAGTAAAGTGTAAGCCAAGAGTTTGCTCTGGCCAAAATAGGCAGAATAAACTGGAAAAGAAAGAAAAAAGGGTTCTTAAAGATTCCCACTCCACCCCACTTCCTCAGTGGTATAATCCTAAGCAAAAGACTTAGGTCCTTTGGAGACCTTGGGTCAAATCCAGTTATTTTTTGTATATTTTTTCCTACGTTCAAACTCCAAATAATTTCCCCTAATTTCTAGACTTTTGGAGGTCCTCTATTTCCCTCTATTCTTCTACACATCTCTAGATGGGAGCATAGTCAGCCCTGCTTTTCCTCTTTCCTAAAAGGTACAGGGAATATAAATAAGAAATCTTTAACAGAGGTATAAGTAATTTTCTTCTAGGAGTGGGAGGGAATTGAGCAAGATCCAAGTCCTTCTGAAATGTTCTGACCAGGGCAAATGAAGCCCTGTATTGACTAGGGGCATGAGAGAACTGGAAACAACAGAGGAAGATCAGCTTAAGGAGTGTTTAAGTCAGAGAAGAAAAAACTTGTAGGGAAGAGAAATGGGAAATGTGGCTTTGTAGAAGGAGAATGAAGTTCATTCTGCTTGGTCCCAAAGGGTAAAATCAGAACCAATGGGTGAAGTTGCAGGCAGGCAGATTTTCTCCTCTTTTTAAAAAAAATTTTAAGTAGAAATTTTATTTTCATTATAAATAAAATAAATGATTCAGTAACATGCAGAACAACAAAAGGTAAAATAATACCTCATTAATGAGTGAGAACCACAGTAATTAAACGAAAAGAATAAAAAAAAAAAACTTTGTTCTTGGAGTCAGCCAGGGCTACCTTCAGAGGCACTGAATTACTCTCTTCCTGCGGGTCTTTAACAGGATTCCAAATTGTTGGGCTCAAAAGATTGCACTAAAGAATGGAGGAAGAGTGCCTAGAAAAGTTTATAAGAAAAAATTCTGGGTTGTTGTTATGGACTAAAAGCTCAAGTGAGTCAAAAGCATGATATAGTAGATAAAAAAATGAACATTAACTTAGGTTTTCTTGATGGAGGAATAACGTTTGGAATACAGGTGTCTGTTCTGCTATCTCTAACTTGATCGATTCACATCCAGAAATGGCCAAAGTTCAGGGCACCAGATATCACACACAGGACACTGGAAAAATGAAGTAAATCCAAACAAAGAAATCAAGATAGCAAAAGGACTAGAAACCCTGACATAAATAAATAGATAGATAGAAAAATAGATTAAAAAAAAGATCATCCAGCTTGGAGAAGAGAAGGTTTGAGGGAGACAGTGGGAGTTTAGGGATAGACCTAACAACTCATATTTAAAGGAATGTCATGTTAAAAGGGTTAAACAGGTTCCCCTGGGACAGAACTAGAAGCAAAAGGAAGAAGATGCAGAAGGATTTATGTTTGAGGTAAGAGAGAAGAACCTTACTAACATTTTAAAGCTGTCCAAAAGTAGAAAGAGGAACCAGAAAGGCTGAAAGATAGATGACCTGATATGTTGTACAGGGGATTCCTACATAGATAAATAAGGGTTGGATTAAGCACTTCTTAGGTTTCTTCAGGTTTTAAATTTTTATTAGTGTAATTCTCGGATTGTATTCAAATTGGCCTAGATGTCTAACTGGAAGAAACTTCTGGCTCGAAGTCTCATCACAACCAAAACCAAGGTCTGCTCAATTTAGGGGCTTTAGTGATCAAAGGTCATTTTCCCCTTAGTGGACATGGTTCTTTCCTTAAGGGATCATAATAGAACAGGGCCAGTGAACAGAGCCACCTGAGAGCACAACAAGCTGGGCACAGCCAAAACTACTTCTCCTTTATATGTATTGCTATACAGCCTCTGGAAATTCCATGCCCCCAGCCTGGGCCCTTCCCTGCCTGTCTAGTGGCATGCTTCTCCTTGGAGAATCAGTCAAGCAAGAAAACATTTAAGTGTCTGCAATGTGCCAGGCACTGAGCAGGGGCCCTGGGGACACAGTAACCTTTTAAAATTTACTAAAAACAAATAAACAAACAATCTGTGGGAGGAAAAAAATCCCCAATAACCAAGGACTAGGCACTAACCTTATCTTGTTCAAATCAGGCATTTTTCTAAATCTCCTTCTGGGCTGTTTACTGCTACATTAAAGCACCTGATCCTTAGCAGACTAGATAAAAGCCCCAAATGCTAATGTTCTAATCATTCATTTCTTTTAAAGAAGACTAAATTTGACTGAATCAGACTCCTGAAATTAAATAATAGGCTATCCAGCCTGCTAGTCACCAGCCTCAATACCTAAGAGAGGCACAGATGTTGAGGAGTTGTTCAGAAGAACCTTGACTGAATGATCTATATTATAGCCTGGCTTGAGTTTCAGACGAATTGGGTTCAAATCTTAACTCTGTGACCTGCCCCGTCCCCCCCAATCAAGTGTCCAGTCCTGCTGCCTCTATTATGTCTATCCTCTTTGCGTAGAATCCCATAGGTAAGTTTAAAACACACACAAATCCCTTATCTTCCATCTTAGAAAATCAATACTGGTCCAAAGCAGTACTAGTTTGTACTGGTTCCAAAGCAGAAGAATGCTAGAGGGCTAGGCAAGGGAGTTAAGTGACTTGCCCAGGGTCACACAACTAGGAAGTGTCCTAGGCCAAATAGAGGAGCTTTTGCCGTCCTCTTGCCTGGAAGCAGAATGATACATCTCAGTCCCACCCACACTCTATTGCCTCACCCCAGTCAACCTCATCCTCTCCCTCCAGTTGGAACCTTGGAGATAGCTCCTGCCTCACTGGTCTGTGATGAGTGAGATTTCTTATCGTGCCCTGAAACCAGGCTTTCTAGAATTTCTCCAAACCCTGCCTTGATTTGAACCCTGGTCTTCTCAGGCTCCAAGTTCAGTGTTCATTCTACTGCTCTCCATATTATTTCTCCAAATGCATGACTTACTTCTATTACATGGCAGCTAATTTTTTTAACAGAGGAATAGACAAGAAGAAATAGGCAGACGTCTACCGGGCAGTTAGATGGCTCAGCGGCTAGAGTGTCAGGTCTGGAGTCAGAAAGACTTATCTTCCTGAGTTCAAATCCAGTCTCAGACACTTACTAGCTATGTGACCCTCAGCATGTCTCTTAACCCTGTTTGACTCAGTATCCTCATCCGCAAGGTGAGAAAGAAATGGCAAACCAAACTAGAATCTTTGCCAAGAAAACCCCAAACGGGGTCTTGAAGGATCAGACATGATTGAACAATAACAACAAAGGACAATAACTTGCTCTGAATATGGTCTAGTAACAGATATTATCATAGAATATTGAAAATAGAAGGGTCACCATCAGAAACCAAAGAGGGAACTTGTTAGGAAACAATCTGGCCAAGGAAGTCTAATTATATAATTAGACAGCAGCCCAACCACTGGCTCACACTATATCTCTTTCCCTCCTGGCACAGAAAGCCCCTGCACAGTCCTTTTAACAAAAAGGACTGATTGGAAATTTGCTAAGTGAGGTCATCAGCTCTCTTGGATCAGTTAGCAAGGAGGCAGGTGTGAGGCTGGCTAGGCAAAATGTCTTGGCAAAGATGTCAACTCCTAAAAACTAACAAAAAAAAATTTAAAGGACTCCAAATCCTCTGACAAGCCCCTTCCTTTTCTAAGACTCCGGGGGAGCAAAGTTTCAGCCATGTTAAAGAAAAAAAAATATTGTAGACAAAAAAAAAAAGAGAGAGAGAGAGCTGGCTGAAGCCTAAAGCATGTTGGGGGAGGTCTTACTTGAAGCAGTACACGGTTTGGGTAAAATTAAGATGATTCATTTCTATTATGCTTCAATTTTTAGAGATTCACTGGAAGGGTCCTTAAAATACCACGTAGTCCAATCCTTTCCTTTTACAGATGAGAAAAATAGAGGTTGAGGAAAATTAAGTAACTTACTCAAGACCACACAGATAATAAGTAGCTAAACAGGATTTAAAGCCAGGTCTTCTTGACTCTCAGGCCAAAGCTTTTTCTAATACATCAAGTTGTGTTTCCGTGTGGGTACAGGAAGTACTTTCTTCACAATAACATAATAAAATAGGTAGGGCAAGTGTTAGCATTCCCATTTTACAGGTTAGGAAATTAAGAAACAGAGGGGAAATGACTTCTCCATGTGCCCCTAGCAAAAAAGTAATGGAGGGGGCAGCTGGGTAGCTCAGTGGAGTGAGAGTCAGGCCTAGAGACAGGAGGTCCTAGGTTCAAACCCGGCCTCAGCCACTTCCCAGCTGTGTGACCCTGGGCAAGTCACTTGACCCCCATTGCCCACCCTTACCAATCTTCCACCTATGAGACAATACACCGAAGTACAAGGGTTAAAAAAAAAAAAAAGTAATGGAGACAAAATTCAAACCCTGATTTTTATGTTCTATGTCCAATGTACAACCCTGCTGGCTGCATAATGACTTAGAAAACCACATATTAACTTTATCCATGTTCTATTGTATTTTTACTCATTTTGTTAAATATCTCCCAATTACATTTGAATATGGTTTGTACCCTGGGGAGTGCTTTTTGCCATAGTGAGGCTTACAGGCCACATGTTGAGATACTTTTGCCCTAAACCATGCAGTACCAACCAAAATGCATTTACAGCCTAAAGAATAGTATGTCTTGCTGTGGTCTTTCCACAGATGTGTCTTTGCTACCAGAAGCTCAGTTACCTGAGATGGAATATTCTTACTCAGTTTAGTCTGTTGAGTTTAAAGGAATCCTAAATAGGAGTCAGAAGGCTGGGATTCAATCCTGATTATTGCCTCTGATTATTTATATAACCCCTACTGAAGTTTTTGTTTACTTCCTTTTAATGAAACAATTACTATTTAGAACTGCCTCTGGTAAAACCAAGGAAATCTGAAAGTACAAGTTCTTTTTAGGAAAGAAAAGATGCTATTGCTCAGCCAGCACCATTACAGCATCTGGAATTAATTACCTCGGCTAGTAAACGTCTCCAGAATTATTTTATTAATGAGAGAGAGAGACAGAAGCAGAGACAGAGACAGAAAGAGAAAGAAAAAGAAAGAGGGAGGGAGGGAGAGTGAGAGAGAGATAGAGACTAACAGAGATAAACAGAGGCACAGAGAAAGAAAGGGAGAAAAAGAGAGAGAGGGAGATGGAGAGAAAAGGAAGGAGAGACAGAGACAGAAATAAAGAGTGAAAGAAAAAGGGAGAGAGACAGAAAGAGAGTGAAGGAGGGAGAGAAAGATGGAGAGACAGAGAGAAAGAGAGGAGAGAGATGGAGGCGGGGGAGACAGAGAGGCAAACAGACAGAGATAGAGAGAAAGAGACAGGAGGGGGGGCAGACAGAGAGAAAGAGAGGAGAGAAAGAGGGAGAGACAGAGTCAGAGACAGATACTCATTTGCACGTACCTATTATAGGACAACAGCAAAGAGTTACCAGCCTCAAACTTGAGGCTAGGCTCAGAGATCTGTCCTTGTCTAAGAAGCAGGGAGGGAGTTGCTCCTGTCACACCCCATCCAGTCTAGACTAGGAAAATCCAGCACCCTTCCCAGCAGGACCCTCCCAAACAGATGGTTCTCCCTACTCTCTCTGAGAATTGAACAAGGACAGTCTAAGGAGAGGAGGTCTGTAAATAGTTTGAGTCTGTGATGAGTAAACATTCATTGGATTTAACTGAACCTGAAGGTCAAAAATGACACACAGGGTCTGTCTCTCTAAACTAAGCCATAGTATCCCCATCACTGAAAGAATTATGAGTTGGAAGACCTGGTGCAGCCCAGGAAGAGAACCACAGGATTAAAAGGAGAAGAGATCAAAGGATAATAGATTTTATTTTATTTTGGTAAAACTCAAGAGCTAGGTAAACAGGATTAAGTGACTTGCCCAGGGTCACACTGACAGGAAATATCTGAGGCCAGATCTGAACCCTAGTCCTCCCAACTCCCATCCTGGAGCTCCAGACATTGTGCCACTTAGCTACCCCGGACTACAAATTTTAAAGGGACCTTAGAAGGTCACTTAGACAAATCCTCTCATTCTATAGATGAGGAAATTGAGATATAGAAAGGTTAAGTGACTTATCCAGGCTAACACAGCTGGTGGGATATGAACCTAGGCTTGTCTATATCCAAGTACAGTATTCAATCTACTATACGGTGTTGTGATTTCTTGATAAAATCCAAAGTAGAACAAGCTCTAGATCTAGATCTGTGATCTAGAAGTCACAGCAACAGAGGTCAACAAGTAGGTGTGGCACAAAGGCTAAAGTGGGAATTCTCTAGAACATAAATCTTTGCATTGGGGAAGTAGGACCTTTCTTCTAGGGTCATTCAATCATTACTTAAGGGCTAGATGAATTCACATTTTCTGTTGGAACTAATCCGTCATGGGGGTTTAAATGCTCTATTGATAGACTGAGAGCAGCCCTGGCTGAATTTTAGGCACAAGGAGCACAAATGCTCAACACTGAGTCGACATGGCTATTGGTGTATTTGATTACACCTCCAGTTCTTCTAAATGGGCAGTGCCTTAGTTCTTCATGGATTTGAAGTCCTGTCTGGGACTCTGCTTTTAGTCTTTTGTCCTTCCGACACCCTCCATCCCTCTGTCAAGGTTGTATCTTGCCTAAGGTAGGGGTCATAGATTTCACCACTCATGTGATTAGGTACCATAGTATGATTAGGCACCCCCTATCCACCACTCCACCCTTAGGAGAAAGGGAAAATCCCAATCCCTATCTGGAGTAGGATCCAAGCTGAGATAAGAGTAAGTATCAACAGAAAAGTCAGGCAAATGGTTGTCTATTAGAGGAGCTAAATCCAAAAGGAAGTAGTCAATTCTCTCTTTTATGGGAATTAACTTTCTAGAATGGAGCATCTCATATCTCAAGGCTAGACCACAGAACAGAAAAGATCCTTGGGTATCATTAAAAATAAAGATGAATGACCAAAGGGCTTTAAAAACTGCCTGCCCTTTGATCCAGCCATACCACTGCTGGGTTTATACCCCAAAGAGATAATAAAGAAAAAGACTTGTACAAAAATATTTATAGACACGCTCTTTGTGGTGGCAAAAAATTGGAAAATGAGGGGATGTTATTCGATTGGGGAATGGCTGAACAAATTGTGGTATCTGTTGGTGATGGAATACTATTGTGCTCAAAGGAGAATAATAAACTGGAGGAATTCCGTGTGAACTGGAACAACCTCCAGGAACTGATGCAGAATGAAAGGAGCAGAACCAGGAGAATCTTATACACAGAGACTGATACACTGTGGTACAATCGAATGTAATGGACTTCTCTATTAGCAGCAATGCAATGATCTAGGACAATTCTGAGGGACTTATGAGAAAGAATGTTATTCACATCCAGAGAAAGAATTGTGGGAGTAGAAATACAGGAAAAAACAAACAACTGCTTGATCACATGATTCAATAAGGATATGATTGGTGAGGTAGACTCTAAATGATCACTCTAATGCAAATATTAATAATATGGAAATAGGTCTTGATCAATGACACATGTAAAACCCAGTGGAATTGCTCATTGGCTATGGGAAGAGAGGAGGGAAGGAACATGAATCATGGAACCATGGAAAAACATTCTAAATTAATTAAATAAATATGATTTACTTATTATATAAATTATATTTATACATATTCAATTTATATCATATATAAATTAGATTTATATTATAAATAAATGGAAAATAAAGATGATGCATATCTAAAATCATTATGCAAATCAGAAACACACTATGTGCAATTTAAAAGAATATGTTATATGTTATTATATACTATTATATAAAGGAAGATAAGATTGAATATCCCTACTATGCTACTCTCATGTCTCTTGACTCCAAAGGTCCTTCATTTTCTGACACAACTATACCTGATACTATAAGGAAAGGCTCAAGGGCAGAGATATCACTAACTCTGGGCCACAGAGACTTTTATCACCCAGTCCTTTGATTTATTCTGTGCACAAGATTTCAGGTATAATAATATAATATATTATTTTATTCAGCGACATAACCCAAGGTACACATCTCCCATGGGCACCTACATTACAAGACCAAAACATGCAGGGAACCAAACTCACCAGGGCCCATACTCCTCTGCCCCCCATGAGGTCTCAGGTCTCACCTGCCTCTTTGGATCTTTTTTCCTCCAACAAAACCAGTTTTATAACCAGAATTTAAGGGATAATTTTAGGGACTATCACTGCAGAGGTCTTGGTTTTTCTTGCTTTTATTTGCTGCCTACAGTGAGAGTTAAAGGGAAAATGATGTCCCTCTTTTAGCATCTAGGCAGCAATTACTTTATGCTTGCCCCACACAACAACTTCTGTCTCTTTCTGTTTCTTTCTCATCATCCCCAATAGTTATTCAATAGATGGCTGCTCATACTTGCTGTGATTCCTGCTATCCAGGGTCTCTATGGCTTGACAACAGACATGGTTGTCACTTAGAATCTTTTAGATGGGCAGATCCATTCCTGTGCTTTTTGTATATACCTATCCCTAGTGGGAAATTGGGAAAATAGCAACACTTTCATCAGGGTACTAGGAAAAGACCCTAGGTCAAGGCAGAGGCCAGGGCTAATGAGAAAGCAAACATTGGGATAATGAGGCTTACTTCTTCTGACATAAATAAATCAAGAAAAAGAAACTTATCATGTTTGGGGTACCGAGATCCTACCCAGAGGTAAAGGAATGAAATGTATGGCTTTTTACAGTCCCTGCAACATCTAGGTATTAGGGTAGATGAGAAGAGACTCCAAACAGCACTCCTTGGATAAGTCTATGTAGATGAGACTAATGTGATGATGGGGGAATGAGAAAAGGGGGAGGAGAAAAGACACTTTGAGCTACACCTTCAAGAAACTTCCTCATCCTTAGTCAATTTCCTTGTAAAAACTGCAATTTTAGAGCCATGACAAGGCAAAATCCATTGAAACAAAAACTTATGTTGTTTCACATCCAACACACACAAGCCAAAGAAAGGTCAATGGTTGAGGCCAAAGAAACTTGACATGACATTTTATTGTTAGATGCCATCTTTGGAATACATTCTTCTAACCCATCCTACCAATTATACTACCATTTTTGAGAGGAACAAACCAAGCCCTAAAGAGGTTAAGTAACTTAATAGAGATCACACTAAACAAATGACAGACAATGTCTAGAATCCAAGTCTCCTCTCTCTTGGTCCACGGTTCTTTCTATTGTACTACACGGCTCACTCCCAACAGTTTAATTCTGTCTGTACAGAAGAGGAAGCATCCTCCAGTGATCCCACTGACAATAGAGAATAGAGAAAAGGGAATCACAGATGTAGAGCTGGAAAGAGAACCTTAGTGATTATGGAATTCAAATTTCTCTTTTTTTTTTCCAGATGAAAACAATTCGGGCCCATGGAGGTTATATGATTTGCCCAAAGTACACACAGGTAGCTAGCTGCTCAGGTCCTTTTACCATTAGAATAATGCTGTTTCACATCCCACATGTCATCAAATTGTATAGTTTCTCCAGCCCTTTAAGAAGCTATGTAGTATAAAATGCTGAATGTAGAGTCAAGGAGTCAGGAGAACATTGTACACAGTAATAGCAATATTGTAAGGATGATTAACTGTGAAAGGCTTGGCTGCTCTGATCAAGGCAATGATCCAAGACAATTCCAAAGGACACATGATGAAAAATACTATGTACCTCCGGAGAGAAAAGTGGTGAACTCTACATGCAGACTGAAGCATATTTTTATTTTATTTTATTTTGTATTTTCTTTTGCAATATGTGTCTAGTAAAAAAATACGTTTGATATGATTTCACAGGTAAACTCAATATAAACTGCTTACCTTGGGGGGGGCAGTTGGGAGGGAAAGAGAGAATATAGAACTGAAAATTTTTTAAATGATTGTTAAAAAAATTTTTTTTACACATGATGGAGAAACATTTAATGAAATAAACTTTAAAAAAAAATGTGGTTTCAAATCTTACCTCTTGACACTAGTTGAATAGTAAGGCAATTTCCTCATCTGTAAAATGAGAGAGTTAGACTAAATGGCTTTTAAATTAGACCAGATCCTTCTAGCTGTAAAACTCTGATCTTGTCATCTATCCATGCCAAGTTGCTCAGGGATGTCAGCATTTGGAACTTGTATTCAAACAGGAGATGGAAACAGGTTAAAAAAAGGTGTGGAAATAAAGTCACTGCATAGGCCTGACAGGAAACTGTGGAGTGAGTCAAACCTTAGCACGTGGAATGGCAACAAGATAAATACAGAACATGCTTTGGCCATAAGTCATCATCAGGTGATATAAAATGAAGCCAAGATTTCCATAGTCCTCAAAGCAACTCACCATCTTTCATGTTTCATTGCCATTTCTGAGTTCTTGCAATGGGGCAGCCTCAATTCTGTCCTCTTAAGATAGTTTAAAAAAAAGTTTTAGAAATGGCAGGAGCATGAATAGTCCGTGCATTTTAATTCATATTGATTGCTTAAAAGCTTAGAGGTTTAGCTCTTGGCTTTCAAAGAAAACAGAATGCCCATTGATAGTACAATGGAATTAAAGACAAACTGAAGGCCAGGAAGATGCTTCCAGAAGAACTCTTCAAGCAGGGAGAGAGCTCCCTGCAGACACATATTTGAGCACACACCCTTGGCTCCCAGTATTAGAGGACAAGTCACCAGAACATATCTTCAGAGAAAGTATTTGGTGAATGTCTGAAAGCAAGTGGAGGCTCTGGGATTCCTGAGATTGAGGTAATCTGCCAGATCTCCCTTTGAATAGGAATTGTGATAGAGGAAAGAATTAGGATGGGATATATGACCTTAAATAAGCACTCCACTGCTCTTATGCTTCTCATTTGTTAAAGGGACCAGGTTGGACTAGAAGGCTACAGAAGCGCCTGTGGTGAAAGGGAGAAGTTACCTAAAAGGCTAGCACTGGTCCTGCCACTCAGTGAACATGGACAAGTCCCCTAATATCTTTGAACAACAGGTTCCTCATCTGATCAAATGGGGATGATGATGATGAAGAATGCATATAGATTCTCATCATTGGTAGGAACCTTTAAAGTCATGTAGCCCAATCTGAAGCTAAGAATCTTCTCCGAAGAAGTGATCATTTACCCTTGCACTTGGATGCTGTAATATTCTGCTAACTATTCTTCAAGATATCACTTTCTCTTATAATCCTCTGTATTTTATTTTCTGGATTTAAAAACAACACTTTTGAGAAGGAGGTCTGTGGTTTTCACCAAACTGCTCAAGGGGACAAACAAAGGGGCCAGACTCCTAATCTAAATCAGCCTCTCATCTTCCAGATCAAGAAGCTGGGACCCAGACAAGGACATTAACTTGCTCATGCTCATACAAGCTATGCAATGCAAAAATGGGTTTGAACTGTAAATTTAGCCCTTTCCCCAACCCACCATGCTGCCTGTCTTCAAAAGAAGAGGGAAGTCTTGATCTGTTTGAGATAGGAATATGCGAAGAGGGGGAGCGAAAAATAGCAACCAAAATTTAAACATATCTTTCCTGTCTCCCCTCGCCCAGAGGGCTCCTTCTGCACCAAGGGCTCTTTCCCAGCCCATCAATGGAGCCTGCCTTTGAGATGCCACCTAGCACAGAGATCACCCCATGCTGTCATTTCTCATCTGGAAATAACCTCAAATTTGCCCTCAGCATTACAGAAATACACTTTTGCATCCAGACTGCGATGACGTGTGCATCAGAGGCAACTAAAAATAGATGCCCCCAAATACTCCAGAAAGCCAAATGATGGTCTCCCTTCGATCATTTCCTTTCTGATGTGTCTAGGTTTCTCATTAAAGTTTCAGTTCTTTTTAAAATTTTTACTCCTGGGAACTAAATGCACATGTATACGAGTTTACTCCAAGATATTTTAGGTAGTACTGGCTATAACTGGAGACAACATTCTCCAACAACAATCCACAGTGATACAGTAGCTTTGGATGGGTCTCCTCTAACAAAGTACTCATCTAAATGGAGATCAACAGCCAAAAGTGGAAATCTCACTCAATGACTGACTCATTCTATATAGTTCAGTGGAAAGAACATTACATCTGACTCACAGGACCCAGGCTTGAAATCTTCCAGCCTGGCTCTGTGAGACCTTGAATAGGTAACTATCCCCATCGCAGGGTAGAAGTTTTCTCATCTGCAAAGTAAGGAGATTAGACCAAATAATCCCTAAGGTCCCAAGGAAACTCAAAATGGGATCTTGAAGAGTCAGACATGATTAAAAAGTAAGTAAACAAATTGTATGTGCCAAGCACTAAAATCTTCTACAATCTCTTTGAGAAAAAGAAGTATTAAGAAAAAAAAAAAGGAAAACTCTAGGTACGAATTTGGCCTCCACAAAGGCTGAGCCTTGTCAATCCTTGCCAGGGATATCCATGTCTACTTGCCACTGGCACTTCTGCTTGTCATCCTCTGAGCATTTAGCATGTCTTATCCCCTGCTGTGTTGGATGAGGAAAACAAGTGATTTCTTCAAAACAAAGGGCAGAGTATTCCAAAGCCAAACATGAATAATTCTAGCCTATTCCTCTTTCTCTCTGACAGCACTATGAAATATGAGAGCTGAAAGGCAACTGAGAGGCTACTTTGTCCACTCCCCACATTTTACAGATGGGGAAGGCATTTGCCCGTGTTATACACGAAGGTATTGCCCAGACCCCAACTCTGACCCTTTCTATTACACCAGGAATAATACTGAGGTACAAACTCTTCTGGGAGGGATCGCACACTCACTCCCCAATACCTTAGGTTTACTTGGACTTTCAGATGTTTTCTTTCCTCATAGAAAAGTTCTAGAATCTGACAGGCTCCAAAGTCAATCTCGACTGGTATCAGAGACCCAAGAATCACTCCGAGGCTGAGGAGTATTCAAATCCTGATGTTAACTTGCCTACTTGTTCTCCAGTTGAGAGAGGATATGGTAGAAAGAAAACTGGCTTTGGAATCAAGGGATCTGGGTTCAGATCTTATTATGATACTTATTATCTATAAGTGACTTAACTTCCCTAGGCCTTACGTAGCTCATCTTTAAAATGGAGGGTTGGAACCACAGATGGCCTTTGACCTTCTTTCCAGTTTAAAATCCTATGAAGATCTAGTCTACTTCTTGTCACTATGATCTTAGCCAAGTCACTTAACTTCTCTGTTCCTCAGGCTTCACATCTGTAAAATAGGGAAACTACTAGCCCATATCCACTAATATACTATTCTTATCCCTCTATCATGGCATGGAGATGGCCTTTTGAGGGCATTGTCAATGGCACACAAGATCAGGGGAGATAAGATGGAAAGGTAGAAGTATGGGCCAAGAAACAGACTGGGTATTCTTTTCCTAGGATAAGTCAATTTAAATCCAAAGAGATTCCTCTTCAAACTAGGCCCACTAACTCATAAACCATCGTAGAAGGCTCACTAGAGGTTGGGATCTGAGAGGCAAAAACAACAACCATGAAAAACTGGGAACATTTAAGGGTAATCCTGACCCTGTTAATCTCTCAGTGAGATTCAAAAAAGATAAGGAGAGTCAATGTGTAATAGTGAACAGAGCTGGATAGAGCCTTGGAATCAGGAAGACCTCAGTTCAGATTTATCTCAAGACCAGTTGGCTGACCTTTGGCAAAATACTTCGCCTCTCTTGGCCTCATTTTCCTCAACTGTAAAAATGAGGAGGTTGGGAGTAGCTTGGTAGCACAGAGGATATAGAAAACCAGGTCTGAATTCAGAAGGACCCATGTTTTCTTCCAGCTCTAAATCTATGACCCTATAACTATAAATCCTACTTATGTAGTATCTGAGTATGGTGGCTCTGCACTTAACCTCAGAGCCCTGCTCATCTGTCTCTCTACTGCTAGAGGGAGGTCAAATTCAGTTAAAACAAATAAACAAAAAAGGAAACAATGGCTATTGTTATTAGCAGTTTGAGTAGGGAATTCTGAAAGTATTTCACTTGAGATTATCTTGAAGTCACAGGTCTAGAGGAAAAAAAAGGCAGTCTGCTAATCCTCTGGGGAGGTTAGCAAACTCATCTCTGTTGCTGCTAATCTAGACATCAATTCAAAAAGTTGCCACAGCCTCCTTGCTCTGGAACAAGCCCATCTCTTTCAAGGACAATCAAGTGCACAGAAACTACCTGAGTATTTCTAGCAAGAGTCCCATCACCTACCTCCTCCCCACTGAATGAAGGGGTGGATTTACTGATGCCCATAAATCTCATTAGGGTACCCCCAGTGCTGCCTCAGGGATCTCAAAGACCTCTCACCCTTCCTCTGTCAGCTTTCTATACTAGCAAAACCTTAGATGGATCACAGGCTCCTTTCAAAGCTCAATGGAGTATCTGAGTACTCAATGAAAGCAACAAAAGCATAACCCTAAAGGCTAGGTAGGTAGTACCTTCCTACAGGACTTGGGCAAGTCCCTTCATTTTTCCGGGCCTCAGGCCCTAGATTCCATCAAAGCTCAGCTCAAGTGTCTCTACAAAGAAGAAACCTTTCAGGATCATCTTTCCCACCTCAAAACGACCTCCAGCCTTCTACCACTGGTCAAATTACCCTGTATTTATTTTGTATATCTATATCTATCTATCTATATCTATCTATCTATATCTATATCTATATCTATATATTCATTTATTTTTTATTTGTTTGTTTTATATATATATACACCCATACATATATGTATTATATATATATATATTCATTTATTTTTGTTTATTTTGTATCCCACATGGATATACAAAATAAACAAACAAATAAAAAATAAATGAATATATATATGTAAGAACAGAATTTAAACTCCTTGAGAGTAAAGACTGCTTCATTTCTGTCTTTGCAAACCCTGAACCTAGTATGTGTACCTAGCACACAGATACTTCATAAATGTTTATAGATTTACCAACTGATATTAACTAAAGAGCTCCCTTCTTCCTGATGAAGCATAAGTGGGTAGAAAAAGCTCCTACTGGGAACTCAGAAATCCTGGTTCAAATCCTACTTCTGCTGCCAATCTTGGCCACTATTAGCAAAAGAAGAAACCTGAGAGAATAATAACCCCAAATTATTTTAGTTAGCACAATAAACGACGTGAAGAGAATTAGGAAAACAAAAGTATTCGAACCTAGTTTTACAAATCCTACCTTCTTCAGGGAGTTTTCCTGTCCAACTCTCATAACCCACAGGTCCTCTCTCCCACAAACTCCTAGGAATACATACATATACAAGCCCTTGTCCAGGGGATGGATCTTCATCTCTGATTAGAACCCCTGCTAACTGGTATCCAAACATCTCCGTGAATTTCTTTGCCCTAATAACACCACTTTGCCTCCAGCAAAGGGTATAGAAACAAACACTGGGGCAGGATTTCCTAACAGACAATATCTGGTAAATAACTATATTATTGCATGGAAATAGTCCAGAAAGCCTGAACTGATTAAAAACATTTTTTAAACCCTTACCTTTTTTTTGTCTTAGTATCAGTTCTAAGACACAGTTAAGAAGTGTCTGAGGCAGATTTGAACCCAAGACCTCCCTTCTCCAGGCTTGGCATTCTATCCACTGTACTACCTAGCTGCACCTCAGAAGTGATTTTCCCCCCCTATGATTCATATTGTCTCCCTCCCCTTTTCCTTCCTCCCTCCTGGAGTTGACAAGCAATTCCACTGAGTTATACATGTATTATCACTCAAAACCTAGAATTGATTTTAATTAATGAAATTAAAAGATATTTTGGCATGTACTCTTGAAAAAGAAAAACAGTAATTTATTTCATATCTGATGTGCATAGGCATGAATTGATATACTTTCATATTTAAAAGGGGTATAGAAAGATTTCCTGGAAAGTCAAGGGGTACAAGGAACAAAAGGCTAGGAACCCCTGCATTAAAAGAACCATAAGTTAAATCTTCAATAAGTAGTCACTCAATAACTTTCTGCTTGGCACTCTGCAAAGTGCCAGGGAAGCAAGGAAGGCAGAAATATGACCCCTGACTTCAAGGAGCTCGAAATCAAATGGAAGACAATATACAAATAACTATGCAGATATAAGAGATCTGCAGAATAAGTGGAAGGGAATCTTAGATGGAAGAGCCTGGAGGAAAGGTGATGGTGAAGGATGGAGGATGGGGACGGGAAGGGCTTCCAGCAGAAAGTCGAAGAGGAGTCGAGTCTCCAGGAAGCCAGAGAAGGCATTCTAGGCCTGTGGGAGAACCAGGGCTTTGGAGTGAGGAATAGCAAGCAAGCCAATGTTGCTGCAGTGTGTTAAGGCAAGCAATTGTAAAACGCCTGGAAAGGTAGGAAGAGTCCTAAAAGCATTCTCAAGGTGAATTCTTTTATATTGGGAATTCTACAAGAGAGAGGAACCTATAAAGTAGTTTTAAAACTAGATTTTCTTAAAATGAGAGCTATAAAATGAGTATCAGTCTGGTTAGAGATGTATCCCATTCCTCCCTGACAGCACTAAAAATCCATGGATCCCCGAGGATCCCCAGAGAACATCCTAGGCCCTGTTGGACAAAACCTAGTGGGACACAGACAAACCAAGGATGAGATATGAATGTGAATGACCCTTAAGAGTCTAAGAGAAGCCAAGTAGCCACCAAGAACTGGGCACCAAGCAGGGAAACACAGGATTCACTCACCTCACCACAGGCTCAGGGATGGCCTCTGTGCCTGCCGGCACTTGAACCCCTTTCTCCCACTCCTGCCGCCAGGGATCTGCCAGGATATAGTATTCATCCGGGCTGAGCTGATAGGAGTCCGGGATTTTCATGGCCGTGATCAGGTCCGTCCGGAATACCTGGACAAAGGGGTAGAAAGGGAAACAGTTTGAAACTGGGTCAGAGAGAAGAACAGTAGGATTTTAATCAATCAATTGGTAAACATTTATTTAAACATTTATTATGCTCCTACTATGGGCTGAGCATTGGGCCTAACATTGAGGATACCAAAAAAAAAAAGGGGGGGGGGGTCCTGCCATCAAGGATCTTATAATCTAATGGAATTGAAAGTTGGAAGGGATTACCCCCTTCATTTTACAGAGACTCGCCCAGAATTCCACAATTTATGTCCAATGTAGGATCTGAATCCAGGTTCCTGACTCTGATTTCAGTGTCCTATCTACTAAGCACCTACTATGTGGAGAGATGAGAACACAGTTCAGAAGGATGCACAAACAAGAGCAGGTTTGAAGCAAGATGTGAAATTTATTTTGTACCTTTTTCTTTTTTTTTAAAGGGGGCATGATACATTTTAATGTCATAATGCGGTTTCCCTGCTTATCTCTCTTAACCATTTTTTTGTCTTCTCTAACACCATTTCTACTATTTTTGGATTCATCTGAAGCATAATAAATTCTGTTCCAGTCCCTTAAGAATAAAGGAAAGAGAGTAGTGAAAAGAGAGCTGTCCCAGGGTCAAGAAGACCTGAGTTCAAGTCTACCTCTGACACAAACTATGGACTGGGCAAGTCCCACTTAACCAACTCTCTCCCAGTTCCCTTAAGCTCCCAGGCCACCCTCTCAGACTTTTAAGTCCTTGTAACTTTGGTTTTCTCAGAAGGAATCCCCTATACTATGAGTCTGGGATAAAAAGGAAAAAACTCTAAAATCAGAGAGTGATGTTCTTCACAGAAAGAAATTCAGAGATTAAGTGAAACACTGTCTCTCTCTTCTGGAAGCCCACAGGTCAAGGAATCACAGGAGGGAAAAAAAAAGAATCACTTAAACATGAGAAGCGACTCAGTGAGTTTTCATTTTCTGAAGAGACTGAGGAATTCAAAATATACTATTTCCCTTCTTTTTAAAGACAACAGAAATAAAATCTATCCAATAAATGAAATAAATAATAAGATGCCTAGAGGCATAGAGATATCATGTTATATTATTATCCCTCCCATCTTGTGATATTTTTGAAATTCAGTATTTTTGTGTTTAAGAAAGCATTAGAAAATATTTTTTATTTTTAAGAGATGATCACCATAAAAAATAAGGTTTGTGTCATTCTTAAAAGAACATTGGATTTGTAGTGAGAAGAATTGGGTATAAATCTTGGCTTTGCCAAAGGAGTATGTGATGCTGAACAACTAACTTCTTAGGACCTGTGAAAGGACCAATATCTAGTGGGATTCCTGCTAGGTAGGCAAGGATTATTTTTCCCCCCTAAAAGTGAGGGAAGAAGCACTTGAGACTTGATTGGTCTAGAAGGCTCCTGAAATTACCAGAGGCAGCTAGATAGAGCCAGCTGGCTCTAGTGAGATCTAAAATTTAAGCCATTGAGATCTAAAATCAGTTACTAATGGTATGACCCTAGGCAAATCACTTAATGCCTGTTTGCCTCAATTTCCTCAACTCTAAAATGAGGAAAATAATTGCATCTATCATCTAGGGTTGTTGTGAGGTGAGATATTTGTAAAGTGCTTAGCACTGTATCTGACACATAATATGAACCTGATAAATAAAATAATAAATAAATTAGTTTTCTTCCTTTCTTCTTCCTGGCCACCTAAAAGACCAGCCTATGAGGAGTTAATTTCCCTCAAACTGGGTGGTTATCCCTCTGATGGACAACTATTCATATTGTACCTTGCTGATTTCCGGATAGACAAGAGGGGTCATGTCTACCCAAAGCACTGCTATCTTTTTTGTGGCTCTTTCTGTTAACTGTGAGATGAGCTATGAATAACTCATTTAATTCTAATGTCAAACCTGAACTATTAGACCAGCCTTAGTAAAGCCTGTCCATTGAATAAAGAGGGGCTAAACAAACTGTAATCTGTGAATATAATGAAATATTATTATACAGTAGGAAATGACTAATATAAGAATTCAGAAAATTTCAGGAAGATCTATATGCAGTTACATTCACAATTAATAATTCACAAAAAATTAAAAAACAACAATTCACATTATATTTACAATGAAGTAAGTAAAACCAGAAATGTAATAAATACTATGACTACAATTGCATAAATGAAAATATCACTAAGAGGAAGCCAAACTCTAGGTGACAGTAAACACCATTATTGGTCCCAAAGAAGAAATAATATTAGAAATGCTTCCCTTCACGTGGTAGAGAAATAGGATACTACAAATTTTCACAGAATATTGCATATTCCATCTGATGTGATATTGTGGATTTGTTGTTGGGTTTTTTTGTTGGGGGGGGTTTAATTCCTTTTCTTTATTACAAGAAAAAGTTCAATTAGAGGGTAGGGTGGGGTGTTTTTGTTAAAACAAAACAGAAATAAAAAATTTGTAGAAGTTTTTAAAATGGCTCTCAGAATAGAGCATAGGATTCCAGATGGGGAAAAGTAGAGCAGATTCTTCCTTTCCTTTGTCTCCCTCTATGCCCTTCTAAAATGAAGTCGAGGGTTGTATTAATTTGTTTTGGCTGCTATGTCAGCTTTGAGGTCATGGAAATCCCCACATGTTATTTCACCCAGGTTGGCTGCCAGCCAGGATTTCTTTATCTTGTACTTATAAAGTTGATTTTGTGAACCTAAGTGGAGAACTTTACATTTATCCCTACTAAATCTCACCTTTCTAGAATCAGCCTCCCTAGTATTGGTGAGATCTTTTTAAATTATGTCATTCAGTAAGTTAGTCAGCCCTCATAGCTTCAGGGTCTTCCCCAAATTTGACAAAGCTCTGTGACTTCATCTGAGTCATTAATAAAAATATTTGTACCAGAGGACAAAGGACAGATCCTGGGGGAACTCTACTAGAGAACTCCTTCCACACTAATTCCAATTCTTAATGACTACTCATTCAGTCATGACTAAATTATTTGGTTCACATTTCTCTATATTGCCTACAAGAATAGCATAAGTGATGTTGTCAAATGTTTCACTGAGATCCAAATACTGTGTCTACAGCATTCCGCTGATCTACCAGCATAATTTCCTTGGAAAAAAAAGGAAAATAGGTGAGATTGGCATGATCTATTTTTGAAATTCAGAATTTTAGTTTCTTGATCTCTCAAAGGGGAGAACTAAAAAAGAAGTAAGACTATAAAGTTTAAACTGACTCTGAAACACTGTAATTCTGTCACAAGTTCAGTCAGGAAAAACTCTCTCATGTTTATTCTGAAAAGTTCTAAATTTCCTGTTAAATGGAATCTTTCCTTTTATCCATTTCCCATTTTCCTGCATGAACAACTTATTTAGAAAGATTGGACAGACCTGCTGTAATTTGTATGTGGTACCCTGCTCTTATCTTCACCATTTCTTCTAATTCGATGTTAATTTTGACCTTTGTGCTAACCAGTTATGTATGATTTTGAAATGACTCCTACATCTACAGCTAGTGGCTTCTTGCCTGTTAAGATAGAGCCCACTTCCTTTCTGGGAAGGAAAGTTTAGTGTTTGTTGCTTGCAAATGCTTCAACCTTTTGAAAAAAAAAAGTAGAGAAGAGAATTAAAAAGAAGGCCAAAAGGAATCACAATGGGACAACTTTGAAAGTTACATGTTGAATTTCTTATATAAGTAAAAAGAAATAGCAAATTCTATAATAAAGAGATTAGCAGTTCCGTGTACAGTCCTATAGTCTACTTTGAATGTGAAAATGCTCATTTTAGTTGACGTCTAAATTTAGAATTCAAAAAATTCTCTTCTTCAAGAAAATATTAATGTGAGGCATCTGAGTCATGTAGAAGACTTTGACTCTTCATTTGTTAATCCCGAACCATATAGTTTAACACCTTTTAAAAATTATTATCCTCCCATATATTTTCCATTGGAGGCACTTATCATCAAGCAACGCACAACCTTGGTCTAGGTTCTCATCAGATTCTTTATACAATTTTTCTACCTCTCTGCCTTGGCAACAAATGCTGACACAGAAGTTTCAGCTATATTTGTAGGAGTTCTGTTACATAAGTATTTGCAGGTGAGATAGCCAACAGTCCCATGGAATGTTTTCCCTATATCTTTGTGTATACTATGAAAACAACTCTGATGGCTCCTTCATTGGCTTTTCATATAAGCCTTGTCCTTTCATTTATCAACGATTCCTTTAAGGTTTCACATATAGCAATAATTTAGTTATTCTATTTTTGAGTATCAATTGTCACTGGACAAAGATCTCATATTTAGAATCCAAAGAACTAAGTGAACATGTGTAAGATGTGCCTGGAATCACATGTGATTCTGAATAACTTCTATGCTTTGTTCTATCATTTTGCCAACAAAAAGCCATCTAGGATTGAGGATCATTCTGTAATATTTATCAGCTCCATAGATTGCTATGTCCAACTTCCCTAGGGATGAGGCTCTCCATCCTTAAGTACGGTGGTCCTCCGACAACATCAGCAGTTCTAACTTGGCAGAACTTGCTAGAATTTGCACTCTGTTGGCTCTGTTTTGGAACTTAATTATCTTCATGCCACAATGTGTGGCCTTTACTCAAGTACAGATTGGTTATTGTCATTTCTTAAAGAAGCTTAACAATGCAAAACAATTATCATAGCAAGGAGGCCATCAATACCCAGAAATGGAATCAGCTAGCAAATACTTGATCTCCTTGCCAAAGGAAGAGATATAGCAACCAAGTATGATACTGGTTTAGAGTTCAAGATAACTGCAAAACATTTCAGAGATTCCTAACAGAAAAATATTAGTATTGTCTCCAAAAGCATTGGAAGAGGAGGAGAAAAGCTTGCAGAAAGCCTGGCATGGTCTTAAGGCTCTAGGTCACCTTTATGCAACCATAAGAACTTTGTGCTGACAAAGACTAACTCTGAAAAGACACGAACTTTGACTATCATTATTTCTTGGATATTTAACCTTTAATTTATGTAAAATAATCACACAATTCAGGTCAATGCAAGAGTATTTACAGATAAAAATGGAAGCAGCACTTATACTTCCAAATAGCCCAAATGTCCTTTTTGTCCACAAAGAAGAGAATTTTTATCAAAATCTTTTTTGCTAAAATTTAAGTACAATATGTCTGCAATATAATATTTGCTTTTCTGAAATAGATGACACTGTGGATATACAGTGGTGAAGTTAGGAAGATGTGAACTCAAATTTAGCCTCAGACATTTACTAGTAGCTATGTGACCCTGGACAAGTCACTTACCCTTGTTTACCTCCATTTCCTTATTTGTCAAATGAGCTGGCAAAGGAAATGGCATACCACTCCAGTATCCTTGCCAAAAACAAGCAAACAAACAAAAAACCAAATGGGGCCACAAAGAGTCAACTATGACTAAAATGACTACATAACAAAAATATAATATGTCTACAAATTCTACTCTTCTGGTTATCTTGCCAAAAAAAAAAAAGGAAATAAATTTGATCTGCTATGACTTATTTTTATTAATCCATGATGACTTTGTGAACAAAATGTTCAGTTAATCATTTATACTATATTAGAAATAGAAAGTACACTGAATTTGACACTCAGGAGAAAACTGGGTGAATATCTCACCTCTAATACATGCTAGTTATATCACTGTGGACAAACTACTAAATCTTACTGAGCCCTAATCTCTTCAATATGGTGCATTATTATTATTAACAATAACAATAATAATAATAGCTGACACTCATTTGATGCTTAAAGGTTTTTTAAGCACTTTTATAAAGTCTAAATACCATTTTACTAAATCTGAGCCACTCTGTATAAAGTATTTTAACAAAACTTTTTAAAGCACCAAATGAGTGTCTATTATTATTATTAATATATTCCACAACTTTACCAGGAATCTAAGACGAGTTCTCTGGTCTGTAATTTGCAAACCTTATTCTCTTCCATTAAAAAAAATTGGGACATTCGTGCTTTTCTAAGTCTGTCACATCCCTGGCTTAACAATCACATCCACCAGTCCCTTTCATTTCCCTGAAATATAGTGAATCTGGGCCTCGTAAGGGAACTCCTCAAAAGTGACTAGCTGCCCTCTTACTATTGCTTTACTTTTAACTCTTGTTTAGTCCTTTCCTATCCAACTACTATACTAATCAGAACATATTGCACAACACACCAAAGGCATTCTTCTATGCCTTCCAGACTTACTGGATCCTTTAATGAAAGGAGTGGTGAGATTTATTGACTAAAACACAGGTGGTAAGAGCAAGAGATCCTGAACTTCCCAGATAACACATTAGCCCAAATCCCTGAATTTAGAAATGTCCAGCATTCTATTGGGGTTGGAAACAGAAGACAGTAGAGCTGCTTCCTGCACAAGATTAACATTACCATATATATACAGTCATTTGCAAACCTCAAAGTATAACATAAAAGTTATCATCATCACCATAGGCTCCCCAAATCTCTCACTTTTCGTTAAAAAATTACAGAATTCCTTATTTTATTTTACAATTGAGGAAATTGAGGCTTGGAGAGATGAAATGAGTTTCCCAAGACAACACAGGTAAGAAAGGAAAAGATTGTTAGGATTTGAGCTTGAGTCCTCTTAATTCCAAATCCACTGATCTTTCTGTTAAACCACACTTCTTTCATCATTAATCTGGGATGTGGAACCCATGGATTTATTTAAATTGTTTTTTTAGAATTGCATTCTCCTTATGTTATTTTTTTAAGGGAAATTAGACCCATCCTTTAGGGTCTAGATCAATTCCCACATGAAGCTTTCTCTAAGCATTTCAGTCCGCATTGAACTTTGCCCTTTAAAAACTTCAACATTAAATACATATTGTATATGTATTTAAGAATGTATATGTATATGTATATAAGAAATGACAAGCAGATGCTTTTAGAAAACTTTGAGAAGACTTATATGAACTGATAAAAAATGAAACGAGCAGAACCAGGAGGCCACTGCACATAGTAACAGCGATTTTGTAAGATGATAAACTGAATGGTTTAGCTATTCTCAGCAACACAATGATCCAAAACAATTCTCCAAAAGGACTTATGTGGAAAAATGCTATCCACCTCCAAAGAGAACCAATGGCATCAGAACAAAGATCGAAAAATACTTATTTTACTTTATTATTCTTTGTTTTTGGTCTATGTTTTCTCCTGGAACATGGTTAATATAGAAATATTTTGCCTATATAATCTATATAAAATTGCTTACCTTCACGAGGGGGGAAGAGGGACAAAATCTGGAACTTAAAATTTTAAATATATGTTAAAAATGTTTTGTTTGTATGTAATTAGGAAAAAGTAAAATAATAATCAAATGTGAAAATCATTTACATAGACTTTCCTATTAAAAAAAAACAACTTCAACATCATTTGGTCTGAACCATATACTATATCATACATACTTTGGACCATATTGTTCATGTATGTGAGTTCTGTCTCTCCAGTAAAATTGTAGGTAGCAGCACAAAAGATAAGAATGTGTTTTCCTCTCTTTCCCTACCAGAGTAACAATGGAGGAAGTCGCACTCACAGAATTTCAATAACTGACTGACCAACTGTTAAGTCTATCCTTCATAAAATCTCAGGAATCTCATTTCAGATGGCAGTCCTTGGCTCACCTCCCATTTCCGATTCTATGCCATCACTATAGCTATTTCCTGAGTTTGTAAATAATTACATATCCCCACATCCTATACTTGCCTTAGTCTTCCATGATGCACATTCCCCTTGTAAGGCAGAAAACAGATATTGATTCTGACTCACTATGAACACTACTAGCTTCTTCCCCTTTTCCCTCAAGAAAAAGAAAAGAGGAAGACATAAAGATTCTATGAATATTCACCTCCTTTTAAAAAGAAATAACTAATAATAATGACAGTAGTTGGTGGTTTTATAAATTCTTTAAACAAGGAGGCCACAGACATGCACATTTTAATAGTACCACTGGCACTAATGATGTAGGGCTCTCAGAAGGCCAACTGGCTCTGTGAGTTGGGTTATTTCTCAGTGTCAGAAATACATCAGATTGTATGATTCCCCAAAGAGTCAATGGAGTCAGGATCTCAAACATGGATGGAATTTAAACAGAATGTTATAATGGCACAAGCAGTAGTCAAATCCTTGCATTGCAATTTACTATCGGTGTACCCTTGAGCAAGGCATTCAGCCTCTTGGGAGCCTCAGTTTCCTTATCTATAAATTAAGAGGGTGACAATCAACAAATCAACAAACATTGATTAAGCACTTACTATATGCCAGGTATTGTGCTAAGTTCTGAAGATGAAGAAAAAAATGCAAAATCTAGGCTCTGTTCTCAAGGAGCTCAGTCTGGGGGTTTAGGGGATACTAACTATGTACAAATAAGATAAATACAGGATAAATTGGAGATAATCATAAGAGAAAAGGCTTTCTGATTAAGGCTTATTGTAGAAGATGGGATTTTACTTGAGAAATTAAGGAAGAATGGAGGCAAATGTGAGAAGGAAAGAGTTCCAAGTATGAGAGACAACCAGTAAAAATGTCTAACGTTGGTAAATAAAAGTGTATGTGCAAGGAGACTAGGAGACCCAGAGCAACCTAAAGGGGATTAAGGTATAAGAAGCCTAGAAAGGTATGAAAGGGATAGGCTATGAGTAACTTTAAGAACCCAAAGGAAGATTTAGATTTGATCCCAAAGGCAACAGGGAACCAATGGAGTTGACTGAATAGGAATAGCTGAGTAGATGATGGATTGGGGTGATGCAGGAAGACCAACCTATGGTTGGCTATGGCAATGGTTCAGTTGCAGGGTGATGAGGGGCAGCGCCAGGGTAGTGGCAGTATTATTACAACAGATACAAAAGGACCAGCAGTTAATTGGATATGGGGGGGGGCGTGATTAGGAAAAGGGAGGAAGCAAGGATGATGCCTCGGTGGCCAGCCTGATTGATGGGGATGATGGTAGTATCCTAGAAAGTAATCTGGAAGTTAGGAAAAAGAGAGGTTCAGGAAAGAGTAATGAATTCAGGTTGGACATGTTGTAAGACATACAGTTTTAGATGTCTAGCAGGCAAGCTGGAGAAGAACAGTTAGGGCTGGAGATCTGAGAGATATTTGGATAGAAACGATGATTGAATCCTTAGAAACTGATGAGATTAAGTGAAATAGTATGGAGGAGAGGAGAGGAGCGAAGAGGGTCCAGGACAGAGCTTAGGATGGGGGATCCTTTATTTATCAGGCAACAACAAAGAAGACTGATAAAGAGCACTCAGACAGCTATGGAGAACAAGGAGAGAGCAAAGTCTTGAAAACCTAGAGAGAAGAGACTGTCAAGGAGAAGAGGGAGATCTACAAAGTCAAAGGCTTCATTAAGAACAAGAGGATAAGGATTAAGAAACAGACATTGGATTGACAACTGAGAGATCACTTGGTAATTCAGAAAAGGGAGGTTTGGGTTGAATGATGAAGCCATAGTGTAGAGAGTTAAGAAAAGAGTGATGGAGAGGAAATAGAGTTGTTCAACTCCATGACCTCAGATCCCTTCCAGCTCCAAATCTATGATCCCAGGGATGAATGGATGAGCAGCATTTATTAAGAAGCTACTATTTGTCAGCTACTATATCAGGTGCTGGGGATATAAATACAAAGGTGAGTCAGTCCTTCCCCAAGGAGCTTATATTCAAAAAAAGCCTATGATCTTAAATCCTTCAGATAATGAACTTGTGGAAGACTTCACAATGGAACAGAGATGCCAAAGCTCTTACGTGTTTGGACTATCTCTCTAGGAGAAGGAATATGTATTTTCAGATTTCTAAATGATTTCTTTAAAAGAGGGAGAAGAAAGTAAATAAAGAATATATGAGCTTGAATGCTGATGTGGACTACTGCCCAAAAGATTGGAGACTGAAGTGTTGTCCCAAATGCAGCCTAGGGTCTGTGAATCCCCTTTTCCTAATAACTCCAAGGTAAATAATACAGAACCTTCAACCTCTTTCACTTTCTGTATCATATCCCTACTTTGTCCATAGAACCAAGGCTGTCTTCTGTGATCTTAGGGTGCCACCTCTATGGGAAAGAGGAGAAAAGGAGGGAAAAAGGGAGAAGAGGATTCTCAAAATCCATTTTAAGCAGAACAGTTTTCCTACATAACATCTGCTAACTAGTCACAACTAAGATAAGCAGGGCAACCAATACCATTTCATGCAAAATGGAGAGTTGCCTACGAATGGAAAGTGATGATTTGCACTTCTCACTTACATCTATTATCATACCAAATAATCTTGGAGTCTTGCAATAGCCTAGATACCCAATGTCTTCTAATCATCCTGCCTTAACCTCACCCACTTGTGCCACTTGTGAGGGGCAGGGATGGAGCTGGTATTATTTTTAGAAACCATAAGCAAATGAAACAGGTGAAACATCACTCAGGGTCAATGGAAACCATAACTTAAAGGTAGAATGCTTTTGCCAAGAAAATAGCCACCCTGGGAGAATGCTTAGACCAAAATTGGGAGCTATATATTTTTTAAAAACAAAACAAAAGCAAACACTAACTAACCAGGCAGAGTATTGAGGTCAGTTCATTTAATCTTACCAGAGCTCAGCTTATAACCCAATTAAGGCCAAGTACAAGCAGATAACTACTATATGGGGCCTGTACCTTAATAAAAGATGGCAGTACCTTCCTCAGCTCTAGTCTTGAGCCACATTTTTAGCAAAAATTACACAAACTGGAACCAAAGCATCCAGGAAAGAGATTTCTGGAGAAATCCGTTTAATGGCTGATATGTAATCCAGGAAATCTCAGGCCTGAAAAAAGGTCATATTTCTTTGAAGACTATTTGTGAACATAATTTAATTATTTTTTTAAAGCACCCTAATGTTTTACTGTGGTACCAATGGGGAGCAAATTAGGGCAATTTTAAAATTAATTTAATTGTCCTAGTAATTCTACCATAGCTAGGCTTATACCGTAAGAAGATCAACAATAAGAAGAAAGTCTCCATATATACAAAAATCTTTATAGCAGAAATATTTTTTTTTGTGGTAGCAAAGAACTGGAAATGATGGCTAAATACATTGTGGTAGATGAATGTAATATTACTGCGCTGTAAGAAATGAGTACGATAATTATAGAGAAGAATGGAAAGATTTATATAAACTGATGAAGAGTGAAGTGAGCAGAGTAAAGAAAACAATATATACAATGACTATTACAATGTAAACAGAAAGAACAAAAAAAAATTTTAAATGAATGTTGGAGCAGCTAAGTGGATAGAGCATCAGGCAGGCCTGGAGATACTAGGTCCTAAGTTGAAATAAATTAATAAATAATCAAATAAATAAATCTGGTCTCATATACTTCTTAGCTGTGTCACCCTGGGCAAGTGTCTTCTGCCTAGTCCTTATACTATTATGCTGAAAGGAATAATGAACTGGAGGAATTCCATGTGACCTGGAAAGACCTCCAGGAATTGATGCAGAGTGAAAGGAGCAGAACCAGAAGAACGTTGTACACAGAGATGTATCCATTGTGGCACAATCAAATATAATGGGCTTCTCTACTAGCAGCAATGCAATGATCCAGGTCAATTCTGAGGGATTTATGAAAAAGAACATTATCCACATTCAGAGAAAGAACTGTGGAAGTAGAAACAGAAGAAAAACATATGATTGATCATGTAGTTCGATATGGATATGATTAGAATTTTGATGTTAAAGGACACTCTATTGCAAATATGAATAACATGGAAATAAATTTTGAACAATGATACATGTATAAGCCAGTGAAACTGCTTGTCAGCTCTGGGGGTGGGGGAAAAGGAGGAGAGGAATCATGAATCATGTAACCATGGAAAAATATTCTAAAGAAAAAAAAGAAGTAAATGTTATAAAATTATGATAAACATGGCTCCAAAAGAAGAGATAAAAAGGCATCATCTTCATCTTCTGAAGTAGGCGGGAGGTTGACAGGTGTTACCTTGCACCTATTTCCAGACTTTAATAAGTATTGCTAATTTCCCCCCCTCCTTTTTCTTTTATTCTATAAAACTACTATTTGTTTCATGAGATGACTCTCTAGGAGGGGGCAAAGGAATGGCCACTAAGAGAAATTTTGGTGATATAAAAAAAGATGAAAAATGTTATTTAAAAAATAAATATTTGTTCAATAAATAGAAGAAACATAGTTACAATTTGAGTATCTTCTTAGTAGTCAATAAAGGAGTCAATGAAACAAATAGAATAGGGTTTCCACTGACCCCATCCAAGTTATCTTCTGACAAAAGCAGCCACAGCTTTGTGTTACTTTTGCCTGCCTTGAATATACTTGTGTATGTCTCTTCCCCACAGTGGAATGTAAGCTTTGTTTTTATATCCCCAACACTTAAGCACAGTGCCCCAACAGCATAGGCACTTAATCCAAGGAAAGGAGGAGATGGAAAAGGAGGAAAAGGAGCATTTGACCTGTAGTGCTTTAATGAGGGCCTCCATCGTCTCCTATTCCTCTTTCCATTTAGAGGCAGTTCCTCAAAATTCATGCTTCCCTGAGCCCCAGTTACACATATTTCCCCAGTATCCCAATCCCAAGGTTTCCTAAAGCACCTCAGGTACAATGGAACCGGCCCCTCATTCTGCAGCTCTCCTAAAGCAGCTACTAGATCTTACTGGTGTTGTGGTAAACATAGCACATCAGTCTGGTCAATTCCCTGATGTTGATACCCTTGATTCAAGGCCTTGCTGAGTCACCAGGATGGTCACCCTCTACAGAAGGACAAAGGGTCTTTCTAAAGCTTCTGAAACCCAAATGGCAAAGGCCTTTGCAGGAGAAGTAACCTAACACTCACCCCTCCACATGCAGATGACACACAATGCTCTCCTTAATTCCTCAATCAAGAGGTTGGGTTTCCCTGCCACAGAACTGACCTTCCACTCCTGGGGTCTTCCAGGTCCACAGTATTTCCTAAGGCTGAGAGGACCAACAGAGGAAGTCACAGAAGTGACCCCTGTTGTACCTCTGACTTCATATCCCAGCTGCACATGCCCCATGTGTAGAACTCTGAGGTCTGAAAGGACAGAGTTCCAGCCCAGGGAATTTCCTGTAGCCTTGACAAGGATGTGGGAATGAGGGAGGAAGGGAAAGAATGAGCAGAAGAAATTGGGCTGGCTGGTAAATGTTTAATAACCAGCTCACTAAAAATTCATGACATGAGTTTAATCTGTATTATTTTTTACATTTCCTCTATCACTTCTTAAAGTCTAGATAATCAATGAAACAATAAATTAAGCTCTGGTTTGTAGTCTTTGCCAATTTTTGAGGCATCCATGCTCACCTTGAAAATTAACATCTGGTTTCCCCCCATTGAGCTGGATCCAGGATATATCTACCAGAGGGGAAATGACTAGTTTAAAAGTCACAGAAAGCAAGAAGGGATTTGAAGCTGAGTCTCATTTAATTTCTGTGCTCTTTTCTGCATATCATAATGATGACCTGAACAAACTAGAATCCCTCAGAAATATTAGAATTCTCCTAGAAAAGTAGGGACACTGGGGTAGCTGGGTGGCTCCGTGGACTGAGAGCCAGGCCTAGAGATGAAAGGTCCTAGGTTCAAATCTGGCCTCAGACACTTCCTAGCTGTATGAGTGGGCAAGTCACGTAACCCCCATTGCCTACCCTTACCACTCTTCTGCCTTGAAACCAATGTACAGTATTGATTCTAAGATGGAAGATAAGGGTTTAAAAAAAAGTAGGGGGCATTTTCTGGTCCTGAATTAAAAGAACTTGATCTTGTAGACTCAATGGGGGAAAAAATTAAAGTCTTTGTGAAGAGATAATGAAAACTTTCTCCTCCCCACAAAGAGGTAGGGAGCTACTAGGCCAGAAAATTATATAGATTATCAGTCTGTTTCTGTATCATATTTTTGCTTAATTGTTTTTCTTTATTACAATCAAAGGATCATTGGGAGAGCAGCCAGGAGGCTCGTTGACAGAAGCCTAGAGATGGGGAGTCCTGAGTTGAAATCTGGCATCAGACACTTACTAGCTCTGTGACCCTGAGCAAGTCACTTAACCCCAATTACCTTGCTCTTACTGCTCTTCTGTCACAGAACCAACACTCAGTATGAATTCTAAGATAGAAAGTAAAGATTTTGTTTTGTTTTTTAAGGATCATTGGGAGGAGGATGTGAAATAACTGTGATATAAAGTCAAAAGGCATGAATAAAATATACTTTCATTAAAAAAGCAAAGATTCAAAATAATCAAGTATTAATTATCATTTCAGAATCCTTCCCCAAAAACTGTGTAGACACAGCCACAGGGTCTTAATGGGGCATGTGCTTTATGTAAACACTATATAAATGTGAGCTGTTTATTATTATTATTATTATTATTGTTATTGTTATTACCATCCAACTCTCAGCAAGATTAGTTCTAACTGGAATCTGGACAAGGAAGGTTCTCTAGAGCCACATTCCAGGCTGGATCTATAATATCACATTTAAAAAGGGCTTTAAGGTTACAAAGTACATTGACAATGTCAAAATGCTAAACTGCCCATCTGACAACCTTTTCTCAGTTCTCATCCTTCTTAACCCCTCTGTAGCCTTTGATATTGCTAACTACTTTTACCCCTAGAATATTCTCTCTTCCTTGGATTTTCATGATACTGCTCTTTCTCTTAGTTATCCTCCTCCCTATTTAACTAATCCTTCTCAGCCTCTTTTGGTGATTCATCATCAATATAATGCCCCCCAAATGTGGCTGTTCCCCAAATCTTTGTCCTGGTGCCTCTTCTCTCTTTATGCTATGATAAAATTGGTCCTTATTTGCTCTCCTGAGTTTAATTATCATCTCTTCAAAGATGATTTCCAAATCTATACAGCCTGTCCCAAACGTCTTAATTCTGTTTCATGCCCTTACCCTTGACCCCAAGCTCTAGTCAACTAAATTCCTTATTGATATTACGAACTGAAGTTCCCATAGGCATCTTAGATTGACTAAAACAGAACTCATTGTTTTCCCCAACAACTGTACCCTCCTCTGAACTATCCTATTTCTGTTAAAATAGGAACTACTGAATAGAGATAAGGGAATCCTTTACCCCACATTTCTAATAAGCTACCAAACCTTGTCATTTTTATCTCCATAACCTCTCTAATGCAGACCTTCATCACCTCTCACATGGAACACATTAATAACCTCCTAATTGGTCTCTCTGCCTCCAGTCTCTCCCTGATGTAGTCCATCTTCCATCCAAGCACATAAAATGATTTTCCTAAAACATAGGTCTCGCCTTGTCGCTGCTCTACTCAATAAACTTCAAAGGCTCCTACTGCCTCTAGGATCAAATATAAACTCCTTTGTTTGGCATTTAATGCATGTCACAACTTGTCCCTACCCACCTTTCCACGGCCTTTTAATATTGTTTTCCTTCATATACTCCATGGTCCAGCAGGCTGGTCTTCCTTATATGATACTCTTGCCTCTGACTTTGACTCCACAAATTCCCTCCTCTTTAATTCCTCCATGAATCTTGTTTCCTTCAAAATGGAGCCTAAGTCCTACCTTTTCCAGAAAGCCTTTCCTGACTCCTCTCCTCCCACCCCCAGCTTCTAACGTCCTTGATACTAAATTATCTTGTATTTATTTCACATTCATTTTGCAATATATACATACTATTTTCACAAATAGCACGTACACTCTTGAAAGGGCACACACTATATCCCTGGCTCACGGCAGACACTTATTAAATGCTTGTTTTATTGATAAGTGGCTAGTCTGTGTTTTTGGACTTTTGACAAGATATGGATGGAAGAGGGTAACTGATTTAACCAGGACCACACAGCTAATGATCAACAAAGCCAGGATTTAAACCTATCCAAAGCCTTGCTTCCCACTCAGTATTCTTCCCATGCTACCATGTTGCCTCTGTGACTCAGAGGTTGAGAAGTAAAGAGAACCAATATTTTTGAACCTGTGCCCTGGTCCTGACACCTAACTATCCCCAGATACCTATGGGGCATTTATAGGTCTGGGAGACTTTGCAAAGAAGCAGTCCAACATTTATCTGCAAAGTTACCTAAAACAAATAGGCCTAAATTGTCATCTAAATGTCTTTTTTGTTTTGCATTGCCAAGGATTAGGCCCAGGAAAAGACTCAATTATTCTACTTTAAGTCTTGTGAATTATTTATGAAAACTAAATAAAGAATAAATTGGACACTGATGAACTGGAGGCCTAGCGGTGGTGGGAAAGCTGGAAACAAGCAATTTTCTTTGAATGTGAGTGTTTACTATTTGCTCTCTTACTGCAGAAATTGACAAATTGTCTTTAAAGGTCTGCTGCTTAGCAACCCAAGTTCTGCTGATGTGCTGGGAAGATGTTAATTGCGGCTTCTTCAAACAATATGAACAACTGTTTAAAGGGCTAAAACTAATTTAATAAGAAATCCAAGCAATTCCAAAACTGCCACTGCAGCCTGAACTAGGTAACCAGGAAAAGGAGATAGACCATCTTTCATGGGATTCACGTGAGTTATGTCAGGATCTTCCTTTTCTCCTGAGAGGGTAAGAACACAGCCACCTGATGACCCAAGAAGTCTCTCTAGCCTTATAAAAAAAGATAATGCTGAGGGCAGCTGGGTAACTCAGTGGATTGAGAGTCAGACTTAGAGACGGGAGGTCCTAGGTTCAAAGCCGGCCTCAGACACTTCCCAGCTGTGTGACCCTGGGCAAGTCACTTGACTCTCATTGCCCACCCTTACCACTCTTCCACCTATGAGCCAATACATAGAAGTTAATGGCTAAAAATAATAATAATAATAATAATAAAGATAGTGCTCCTCTAGAGTCTAGAATCAAAAAATATCAGAACTGAAAGGAACCTTAACAATCACCAAGTCAAACTCTCTTATTTTACAAATGGAGAAACTGAGGGCCAGAAAGAAGGTAAGTAATTTGCTGAAGCTCCCAAAGGAAGGGGGCACAACATATGTAAGATTTGAACTGGCTCAAAATCCGACACTCTTTTTCAGAATATAGTGCTTTTTTCGCCCTTTGTGGTTCTTCTCTATATTCTTCCACCAATGATTTACAAATAGAATGTAAACTCCTTGAGGGGAGGAACTTTTATAGTGAAAATCCCAGCATAATGGGCAGCACATAGTAGGTGCTTAATAAATATTTGCTGAATGAATGAGCAAGTATCTGTTCAACATTCAGGAGGGCTTTTTCTGGTTCTTTTAATAGTCCACACATGTCACTGGCATTCTCGGGCTTTCCATATGTTTACCCTTGCTACAACTATCCAGGGGCAGCTAGGTGGCACAGTAGATAGAGCACTGGATCTAGAGTCAGGAAGATTCATCTTACTGAGTTCGAATCTGAACTCAAACACTTACCAGCTATGTGATCCTGGACAAGTCCTTAACCCTGTTTGCCTCAGTTTCCTCATCTGTAAAATGAGCCAGAGAGGGAAATGGGAACCCACTCTATCTCTGCCAAGAAAACCCCAAATTGGGGTCACAAAAAGTTGTACAGGGCTAATAAACAATTCAATCATTATAAACATCAGTTTAATTCCTTTCTCGACCATATACTTCCTGGATTGTGTTTCTAGTGTTACTTTTTGCATATAAATCATGAGAAACATGCTGCAACAAAGATATTTCTACCATACATCTTTTTATTGCCCTCTGGGTCATCTACAAATTCTATGGAGATTGTAGTGGACATGACTTGCTGTCATATAGCATCACCAGAATAATATTAGCACTTCAATGACAGATTTGTATGTTGATAATAGTTTGGAAATTTTTGAAAGTGCTGCACAATTTCTCAAATGGAATCTCATCTTCTCCCTATTCAATTCTGGGTCTAGCTCATGGTCCATCTGAAGAGCTTTTCCAAGGAAGATACACTAATGGGCTAACTCAAATGGACTAGGCTGCTCTTTCAACTACATATCAGAATCATGTAGTTGAGTTCATCTAGTCTAATTCTCTCAATTTTACAGATGAGAAAAGTGAGGTCCAGAGACATGAAATAAGTTGTACAAGTTCATATTGGTTGTTTCAGAGTTAGTATTGAATCCATTTACTCTGATCTCTCCATTGTACAATTTTTATCCACTCATTTCTTTTTTTTCTCTACGCAATTAAACAGAACTTTTTTATTTCTTTGGAGTTTCAAATCCTGTGGTTTGAAGCAAGTAACAAAATGTTTTCTGCAAAGAGGAATATCTGAAGGACCTTATCATCTATATGGAATCCCTCTTTCATTTGAAAGTTAGGATCACTCATGACAATACTAAGCATTCATGACAATACTAACGCTAATCATTGTTTCCCTGGTTTGGTCCTCATATGATGTCAAGAATTAGACTACTAAATTTCTCTCTGTGATTGTACTTATCAAGAAAATCTTGTATGGTAAAATTAGTAAAAGAAACACCATTGGTGGGAAGCCTTAAAGGCTTCATTTTGCTCTAAGTAAATTAAAAATAATGACAAATTAAAGCAGAATCTTGCATTTTATAATTTAATGAAGATATATATATATATATATATATATATATACACACACACACACACACACACACTACTTCAAAAAGTATCTGCAGGCTTTCTATTCCCTTCATATATTTTCATCAAGGATACTCTAAATACAAACACAGGCCATTCTAATAAAGAATTTAGAGAGATGAGAGGCTTGTCACATATGGATTATAGATAGTATCTTTTCCTTTCTTCTTGTTATTTGTAATGCCATCTGTAATTTTATCGAAATTTTTCCAAATCATTTGATGTCTTTCCTCCTTTCTTAAAAATTGGTTTCCTAGCACTTTCAAAATTATGTTGCCTCTAGCACAGATTTCTTTTGTATTTGCTAGATCTGGTCTAGTTATTCTTCCTAACTTCATCTAAATATTGACAGTTCCACTGTCAATCACACTGTCATTACATTGTGCCATCTACATTGATGAGAGCCCTACTGTCATCAATGCTCAAAATACAGTTATAGAAATACTGAAAAATCTGTTCTATTTTTTTGTCTATTAGTTTTTATTCTTCTGATTTCATCAGTAAGTACTCTACTCTAGAGATGGTCTGGCTTAGCTGCATCTCATGCCAAGATTTATAGTCACATTTTTTCTCTCCATTATTCTTCGTTATTTTGTGAGGGAATACTGTTTGTAATCTTCCATCATCTTCTTTGTAATGTTTTACAAATGACTTTGTACTTTAAACTGTTATTGCCCGTGGTTACCATAATTGTCCATTTGACAAAGTATTTAAGTATTTGATCATCACTTCTGGTTGAGGTGATTTCTGGGCTCTTTTTGGCTTCTCGTGATGACTACCTTATTTATGCTGGTAACATTTCCATCATAAATGGCATAAAGTTAAATTCTTCCTTTATGCATCTGTTATTATGAGCATGAACAACCTGAATAAACAGGTCAATGTAAAGTGCTATAATTGCATGTGGTATCATCTCATCTTTATACTTCTGATTTGGCATTGGTTTGACCTTTGATCTAAATCAGTGGTTCCCAAACTTTTTTGGCCTACCACCCCCTTTCCAGAAAAAATATTACTTAGCCCCTTGGAAATTAATTTTTTAAAATTTCAATAGCAATTAATAGGAAAGATAAATGCACCTCTGGCCATCACCGCTCTCCCTTGATCGCTGCAGTACCCACCAGGGAGCAATAGCGCCCACTTTGGGAATCACTGATCTAAATTAGTCATTTCCTTTTTACTAAAAAATCAATTTCTGGAGCATTAGAGAGCCAGGCTTAGAGATAGGAAATCCTATGTTCAAATCTGGCCTCAGATACTTTCTAGCTGTGTGACCCTGGGCAAGTCACTTAACTCCCATTGCCCAGCCTTTATGCCTTGGAACCAACCTACAGAATTGATTTAAAAATGAAAGGTAAGGATTTTTTAAAAACTAATTTCATTTTTTTGATGTTCAGTGCTATCTACTTCTAACTTGCCAGCAACTCCAATTTGAATCTGTTTCTGAGATTTTGGTCTCTTTGACTTCTTAATTTTGAGGCATATTTTCCAACCCATTTTCACTATCCTCTCCTTTGGCCTTCTTCCAACTGAAATCATCAAAGTATTAACTTGGTGGGAGAATTTTGTTAAATTCTTTGTAGGATTTTTTGCCTTCTTCATTTGCTGTAAAAGAAGTTGGTAGACAAGCTATAATCATCCTTATATTGGTCTTTTTACCTCATTAAAATTGCAAGATGTGATGACCAAGTGTCCTAAACAATAATATTTCATATTGCATTTGGGAACAACATTGAAATATCATCACCAAATCATACATTTCTCTCTCCAAAAAGAACTGACAGACTATTCTTCCATCTAAGGCAAGATTTGTTAGACCTTCTGGTTCCATTTATATCAAGACAGTCAATATTGATGTGGCTCAGTTCATTAGTCAGTGAATGAACATCTCACATTTAGAATAAGTTAAATTAATATTAACAGTTCGCCCAAACAGAGAGAAAACAAGCAAGGTCATTTAGACAATAACATGAGAATTTATTGTGTATTTTGGGGAAAAAAGTAAGACGAACTAGAGATTTATATAGAATTCTTTTTGTGTTGTATGTATACAAATGTTCTTTTTAGAGGTCAGAATAATAAAAATAAACATTTCTAAAATGAGAGGAAACATGGCACAAAGAATAGTCTTAGAGTCATGAAGTCCTGGGTTCCAAGTCCTATCTCTGACAAATACTAACCATGTGACCCTAGGCAAATGCCTTAACCTCTTAATACCCTAAATCAGTGATGGGCAAACTTTTTAAAGAGGGGCCAAAGGAAAGGAAATGCTCATCTCTCAGTCTGTTTCTAAGGCAACTCTTTTGAGTTTCATTGTATTGTATCTTACTCACTGTAAGGAATAATGTCTTGAAGCAGGATAGAACATTTCAGGGGGCCCACATCTGGCCCACAGGCCATAGTTTGCCCATCACTGCCTTAAGTAACTCTCTAAGACAATGAACTACACAAGAGTAGCTGACAACGGATGGATTTTCCTCACTGGGAATTCCCTACAACAATGAAATCACAGGAATGGACCAAAAAAAAAATCTAGCCTAAAAAGTATGATTATTAGCACTTTCTTTCCTCCATCACAGAGGAAGCAAAGGCCTCATTTCATATTGGGCCTCACCTGAGGCCCATTTCATATTATTTTGTTATTTTATAGTTGAACACAATTAGAGAATTAATCATCTAGAAGCCAACATAATAGTGATGAACCGATCCATATTCAATAAGGCTGGACCTTTATACAGCAGAGTTCATTACTGAAACCATACTGTAAGCCTTTTCACTTGGTAAAAGATGGGAAAACTAGAATTCAAGGTCACCTGCTCATCATCTATGCATGATAAGGCACTGGAATAGGTCTTCTGTGGAAGTAATGCATTCAAGTGCATAAAAAAGCAACCACTACAAGGAGAAGACTGACTTGCTATATTCTATCTTACGAAGGACAGAACAAGGACAAAACATTTTTAATGAACTTAGACCTATGGAAAACCTAGATTTATCACTAAATGACCTAAAATTTCTTGAATGGCTTGATTTTTATACTCTTACGAGACTTCTCAAGCTCTGGCCCATTTCTAGGATTTTGCCTCTGCTTTGGTGTGTGCCCTAAAAAAAGTAAGAAGGAGAACCAAGACTCCCTACAACTTCTTGCTTAGATCGTTGCTGGACCTAGCAGGAATTCGCTAGAGATCTGGATAATCAGACTTTGCTCTGGAAGTATGTCCTCCCCACACAAAGGTGGATTCTGAAAAGGGACTAGATATGAGATGAGATGTATTAAGCCCAGAGGGAAAAGTCTCTAAAGCTGGTATTGAGATAGTACACTTATAAAATGCGCCTCAGTGACTTCTCATCTGAAAACGGGACAGTTGAACAGCTGCCAGATTTCTGTTTTTAAATCATGGCCATTTTTTATTTGAACAGCTGCTAAATGAAGCAGCACAAATCAGTATTTTTCTTAACCTGAGAAAACAGCAAAGCTTTCCTATTAAAAATGCAATAAAAATCTCTCTCAGGCTTGGAGCAGAGAGGTGGTATCTTGGCCAAGAGCAAATTTTTGCAGCTAAATTAGTTATCAAGCTTGGTAGAAGAGAGCTAAGAATGGCCATTCCAGGCAGAACCTTAGATTAAAGTAATACGAGATTAAAAAAAAATTACTAAACATCTTGTTTCTAGTCCTTTGTTGAAAGAAACACTGATCTTCCTCTTAAAGAGAATTTGTTACATCTATTTCTCCTGCAAGACAAATCCCAAAGGCCAAACACTTCAGGTTTCCTTTCTACCTGGTGAGATCCTCCAATCCTTACTAAATGTGAATTAAACTGTAGATGCTGTGCTGTGGCTTGATGATTCCATTGTAACTGTGAAAGAAATCAACAACTTACTCGGAAAAATAAATCAACTTCCATTCATTCAAGACCAATGAAAAGGTAATCCTACAGCAACTGCAGCCAAGAAAGCGTGGATTTGGGCAAATTAACAGGTATGTGTGTGGTGGTGGGGTGATTGAGGGAAGGGGTGTGCAGTGGAGAAATTCACATGGGTACCCACATAGGCAAAAGATCAATTTAACTCTCAGTCAGGCCTTTTGTCCTAGATGGGACAGAACAGAAAGAAACCCTCGTTCCCTCAATCCAAGCCTAGTAGACAAATTTTAATGCCTCCTGCATCTCAACATGTGATCATTCAGCCTGTGCTTGAATACCTCCAGTGACAGGGAACTTAACAATTTCCAAAGCAGCTTCATAGTACTTGAGCATGACACGTTGGCAACTACTTCTTATAACCAGATAAAAGCTTTCTTCTTTAATTTCTTGGGATAATGAGTTCCTAAGGTTTATTTCAACTTAGCTACAAGGTAAAGTCGGACTTGCTTTTAATGAGCTTCAAGGAAGTATCTTTGTTATAGCATCTGAAATATGGGGAACTGGTTTCTTTCTCCTCTATTTCTGTATTTTATAGGCATCTGTCATTGCCCTTCTTAAATTTTGCCTCTCTAAACTGACTGGTCCTCATCTAGTCAGCCTACTCTTATAAATGCCCTGATTCTACAGGACTTTGTGGAGTACATATTGTTTTCTCTTCCCTCCAACAGAATGGAAAACTCCCCTGAGGGCAGGAGCAAGTTTCATTTTTTTGTTACTGTATCCCTGGTACCCAGCCCAATTTAGTTAAATGTTGAATGTTTAGTAAATGAAGGAGCAAGTCACCTAACCTTCTCTAGACTTCATCTCAGTCGTTTGTTAAATGGGGAAAATAATCTCATCCCTGCCTCCCTCAGAGGGCTGTTGCAAGGAAGACAAGATGAGAGAACGAATGGGAAGGTGATTTGTAAACTGTAAAGGGCTGTGAAAACATAAGGTGTTAGACTTTACTGTAATTGTAGGCTTGCAAATAGTGTCCCAGGTGTGGCCCTCACACAGGAAAGCATCAAGGGATGCCAGAGCCTCCCAGGGAAATTTCTTCCCTTCTTTGAAGAATGTCCCTACCCGTAATCCCTCCTTCTACACTGCAAACCTGTTCCATCTGGTTTTCTCTCAATGGAGATGTTAAATTTGAAGGATTAACAAAGACAAACACAGATAGCCATCTGGCCCCAAATCCATCTAGCTCTGCTTTTTTCTTCTCCCCTGAGGAATGTCTGCAGACCTCAGCTCTAATCAGAACAGAAAATAGCTGAAGATCCTCAATGGGACCTTTGTCCCAAGCACTTTCTAGTCTGGGACAAATCTCTTGCTTTCTAGGAACCTAGTATCATAGATTATAGATTGGAAGAAACCTTAGAGGTCATCTAGTCCAACTCCTTCCTTTTATAGATGAGGAAAATATAGATGAGGCTGAGAGAGCTGTGACTTGTCCAAGATCACAGACAAAGTGCAAAACCATTATTCAAATTCATGTCTTCTGATTCTAAATTCGGTGCCCTACACCAACTCCAGTGTGCATGAAGTGAGTGGACAAAGTGACAACCTGAAAATTCCTCCTCCTCCTCCAAGAAGATGATCCCTAACATCATTTTGTATATGAGGAAAGCAAAGCATAGAACAAGAAAAGGACTTGCCCTGACTAACAAAGAGAGTTAGAATTCAAAACTGAGATTACTAATGTGAAATCCTGTGCCTTTTTACTTTAGCATGGTTTATTCCAGCTTTAAAATCTTATGATCCCATGCAAGATGCTGCTTATGTACCTCTTAGAGAAGAAATAATTCTGCTACTTTCTACTCAATTGCTAAGTTGTTTATCTTATTGTTCTTAGATAGTTATCATCTTGTTGTTCTTAGATAGATATCATCTAGAAGATGATACTTAAAGAGAGGCCTAAAACATAGCTACCCCAATGCTCAAGTATTCCCATCAAAAGCAATTAAGGAGGGGGCAGCTGGGTAGCTCAGTGGATTGAGAGTCAGGCCTAGAGACAGGAGGTCCTAGGTTCAAATCCGGCCTCAGCCACTTCCCAGCTGGGTGACCCTGGGCAGGTCACTTGACCCCCATTGCCCACCCTTACCACTCTTCAACCTATGAGACAATACACTGAAAGTTAAGGGTTTTAAAAAAAAAAGCAATTATGGAGTTCAGTGAATAGAAAACAAAGCCTGGAGGCAGGTGGTCCTGGGTTCAAATTTGAATTAAGGGATTTCCTGGCAGGGTGATCCTAGACAAGTCACTTAGCCCCACTGTTTAGCCTTACCAGCCTTCTGTCTTGGAACTTAAAGATAGTATCCACTCTAAGGAAGAACATAAGGGTTTTTTTTTTAAGTCAATTAATTAGTCTTTGAGGTATCACTCCTCCAAGTTGGCCTCTCATTCCCAGCATGTTCTCTCTCTATCTCTTTCTCAAACTCTCTCTTTGTCTCTCTCCCTACCCCTCTTTTCTCTCTCTCTCCCTCCCTCCCTCACTCTTTCTCTCTCTTCTCTCTTTCTTTTCTACCCCTCCCCCCCACCTCCAACTTCTAGAACACCAAGAATCTGAGATGCTCACTGTTACTTAGCATATCCTGTCTTAAACAATTAGTTTTTTCTTCTAAGCCAGTCCCATCTCCCCAGTTTGGGAGTTCCCCAAATATAGGCCAGGTCTTCCCCACAACAAAGTGAAAGGGTGGGGGTACAGTACAGCTGCTCATTAACCACTTTTAACTAAACCAAAGCAAACTGCCTAGATACCAGAGAAAACAGCACTGAAGAGTGACCTACTATTAAAAAAGTTTTGTTTTTACATTACTGTCATTTCTGGATATAACCATCACTTTCTTCCTTCCCTAAATCGAATCCTTTCCTTTATAACAAAGAAAAATAGTTAACCAAATATAATCAAGTGACCTCATTTGACAACAAAATAACATTCTGCACCCAAAGCTCCCTGATTTGCTGCCAAGAAAAGGGAAGCATGCTCCATTATATGTTCTGTAACACCATTCATGGTTTTCCCATAAACCACAGTTCAGTATCCTTATATTGTTATTTTGGGCCTGCTAATTTTACTCTGCATCCATTCTTACAAATCTTCCTCTAAGTTTTTCAGAATTCTTCATATTCACTATCTCACTGAACTATAAAATTTTATTATATTCATATACCACAGTTTTGTTTAACCATTTCCCAGCTGATCACTACCCCCAATCCTTGACTTTGTTTCCAGTTCTCTGCTACCACAAAAAGTGCTTCTCAATTCATATATTGAAATATATTTGTTGGAATATATATAACAAATATTGGAAGGCAGCTTTTATCTGACCTCTTTGAGGGAATCATTAGGACAATAGATATGAGCAATTTAGTAACTTTTTTTTTGCATAATTCCAAATTAAAATCCAGAACGGTCAACTAACTCCCAGATCTATTAACAGTGTATTAGTGTGCCTATCTTCCCTTGGCCCCTCCAGTAATTAGCTTCTAGAGCAAACTAATAAAAGATTTCCATACAATTGGTCATTGCCTTCAATTCTTGTGAAAATTATTCATATGTTTTACTTTTTATCTATGGAGGAATGGAGAAGCATTTACTTTATAAAATTAAGGCTTAATTTCTTCTTTCACTGTTCAGTTTATTTTGATTTCTAGGCTCCTGGAGATATTCTTTCTTTTCAGGGTATAACTAGTGTCATGGATAATCATTCAATGTTACACAAGTTCCTTGAAAACAAGGAGGGAAATCCCCAGCCACAACTCATATGTTCTCTTCCTTGTCCTCATTCCGTCTCCAATGCCTGGGGTAAAGCAATATTATTAACAGACACCCAAACAATAGGTACAAATCCTCCTGGGAGTATTCTTGACAAACACTATATGCAGTGTCTTCCTTATAATGGCAACAACCAATTTTGCTTAGAAATTTCAGAAAATCGGGCCCCATCACCCAAGACATAGCACTGCGAGGCCACCAAAAGGTTTCAAAACCAAACACATACCTTGCAGCATTGGACTGGCCAGAATACCTGTGCTACAATTCTACTAACTCACTATATGACCTTGGACAGTTCCCTTCCACTATCCGGCTTCCTTCCTTCCTCTTCTGTAAAATGAAGGGATTGGACAGGATGACCTCTGCAGTCCCTTCCCAACTCTAAACCTATGATCGTATGGCTCTGGGCCCCAGTCACTTCTTTCTGTTCACTCCTATGGTAGTGGCTAGTTGTATCACTCATTTAGCACTTATAGCCCTTTGGCTGCTGATTTTTCAAATGAATTTTCTCTCCCTACTAATTATAATGAGCTTCTGAAGCTGAGAAGAAGAGTAACCATCTTTTTCTTATATTCACCAAAATGTCTAGCACAGAGAAAGAGCGCTGTAAATAGCAGTTGACTGAGTGAATCATATTTGGACACACAATGAAGTCCTTAGATGAGGGAGACATTTCCTCTGTCAGCTAGCAGCAGCTTCACTGGTCATCTGACCTGGCTTGGTTTGCAATTGGTCTGAGCAGACAGGCCACCCCAAGGCCTGCCAGGCCCTTCAGATACAATTCTGTATGTTTACATGGTGTCCCCTCCAGCCCCAAAAGAAACCAGTCATCAGTTTCATCTTTTGTGATCTGGCCTCTCTGCCTCAGAGGATATGAGTCAGGGGCCCTGCCCTCCACAGTCATCAGTATCAGGGATGAAAAGGCAGCGAAATAATCATTCAGCACTGTAGGATGGCCAGGGCATCTAACTAGCATCCTTCAGAAGCCCCTGAATGCCTGCTTCCTTCAAGTGTCTGGGTGTCAGTTTCTCCCAACCTCTTCTACCCTTACTCCTTAAAAAAAAAAAAAGTGGCGAACATCCTTGCTTGTATGTTTATTTTATATATCTCAATAGTACAAAAGTCCAACTACCAAGGCAGATCACAGCACCTGCTTGCAACTTTCAGTCTTAGAAATGACTTGCTCAGGGTCATATAGCATATATAATGGCGTCAAGGGCAAGATCTGAATCCAGGCAAGTCTCCCTGGGCTCTTTAGCTATTATCACAGTGTTTCTCATTAAAACATTTCTCATACTCATGAAGAAAATGCTATCTATAGTCAAAAAAGGAGCTATTGGAGTCTGAGGGTAAATCAAAGCATGCCACCTTCCTTTTTATTTCCTTCATGAGATTTTTGTTGTATGTGTTTTATATGTCTTCTCTCATGATTTGAGCAATATGGAAATATGTATTACATGAAAGTATGGGTATAACCTATATCAGGCTATTCCCCACCTCAAGAAGAATGGGGAAAGGGAGGGAGGGAGAAAATCTGAATTCTAAAATGTCAGAAAACCATTGTCAATTTTTTTCCTACATGTAACTTTAAAAAATAAATAGAAAGTTAAAAAAAAATAGTAGTCCCTATGTTGTATTTCCTATTGACCTTGAATTGAGATTCCTAACCCATAACCATGGTATGACCTAACCCCTCTGGAAACCCAGAATGTGGGGTCCTCCCAGACTAGAGTCAAATACCACAGGCAAAGATGGGAGGAAGTCTCCCTGACCTCAACAAACAGCTGAAATGGCCTTAGAGAAAACTTCAATTCAATGTCTACCTCTTTCTGCTTTACAGAAGGGGGAGGGGGATTGGAGACCCTCAGAATGGATGCAAACTGTGGACCAAACTAGCTTGATAGTCATACAGCCAGAGGCAGAACCCAACGGGTTTTGATGCTCTCTCTACACCAACTCAGTAATTTTCAAACTTTTTTGGATGTCACATTTCATGAGTAAAAATGTTTGAGCACTTGCTCACAGTATTGGTGTATACTGATAAATCACAAAAAAGCATTACTGTGACTCATTCTGTTCATCCTAAAACAAAAACAGATGCATATGCGTGTAGCAACTTTTGGCTCACCTTTGGGTGCAAAGGCAGCACGGTGATAGAGCATGGGGCCGGGAGTCAGGAAAACTCATCTTTCCGAGTTCAAATCTAGCCTCAGACACATTAACTGTGTGCCTCTGGGCAAGTCACCTTACTCTATTTGCCTCAAGTTTCCTCATCTGTTAAATGAGCTGGAGAAGGAAATGGCAAACCACTCTTTGCCAAGAAAACCCCAAATGGGGTCATGAGGAGTTGGGCACAACTGAACAATAACAACAACCCTTCGCAGCGATCAGAAGATTTCTCAATCCTTCCAGCCATCTGAAAATTACCTAATTAACAAACCAGGACCTGACCTTCTTCCTTTCCTCCTTTATCATCATCCAAGGGTATCCCCTCAAGATAGGAGCCACCCCTACCCTGGGATGACTAAGTACCAAGCTCTTACCATGAGTAATTCCCTAAGACTCAGGAAAACTGCCCAAACTATTTGGGCCAACAAGAACCACCTCTTTCTCCTCCTGCCCCACATCCCTTCCTTGCCCCAGCTATTGCTAGAATATAGGTGAATCAACACCCTCAGACTTCCTCCTCCTTTTTTTTTCTGCCATGGTTCTTACAGCACATGGACAGAAGCTGCAGCTACCTGCCCAGATCTGTTGCAGGGCTGGGAGCATGAACCCCAAATCACTAGGGAGAGGGACTCCCTCATTCTCTAAGGGACACCTGCACTTGGACTAGTGGCTTGCCCTGACTGATCTCTTGTCCTTTGGTTCCCTTCCCTCTGACCTAAATAGAGCCAGCCAGCAGGGAGACAGTGATTCCTCTATAGTACAGGGCTTCTCCTCTCAAGGACACTTATGAAGGTTCCCCAATGGCAGCTGGAGTAGAATTAACTTATTCTATTACATATAATGTAATATTCTATAATATAATATATTATTAACATATATTATGTGTGTAATATAATATAGTAATATAATATGATATAATATTATATATATATATATATATTTTTTTTTTTTATCCTGGGACTCCATTCTAGGAGCATAGGGCCACAACCAGTAGGCAATGGGTCGCTCAAGGTCACCCAGCTAGGAAGTGTCTGAGGCTGGATTTGAACCTAGGACCTTTCGTCTCTAGGTCTGGCTCTCAATCCACTGAGCTAGCCCAGCTGCCCCTACGTTAGGTTGCAGTTTCTTTAGCAGATGTAGTTTTTACAGGGTGGGGTTGCTAGCCCCACGCCCAACCCTCCTCCTTTTTCATCTGGGCTAGGGACCATCCTTAGCCAAGGAGTGGTAAGGGTGGGCGATAGGGGTCAAGTGACTTGCCCAAGGTCACACAGCTGGAAGTGTCCGAGGCCGGACTTGAACCTAGGACCTCCAGTCTCTAGGCCTGGCTCTCAATCCACTGAGCCACCCAGCTGCCCCATAATATAATATAACATAATACAAATATAGATATAGATATAGATATAAATATAAAATAAACATAAACTGCTCTGAGGGCTGATGGCCAGAACATAAAGGTGAGAGTAGGAAGATCATAGGTAAACGGTTGGTGTGATAGTGTTGGAGAAAAGACCCACAATTTAGTCTTCAAGAAGAGGCTCTTGGTATTAAAATTAAAAACAAAATAAAAAAAGAAGAGGCTCTTAAAATTGGGGAGGGGGAGTTTAAGAACCCCTCTGATAGTCTGGTGCTGTGGATTCGTTTCCAAGAACTAAAATCAAAGTACATAGGTTTACCAAAGAAACCAATTCTATTAAAATATAGTTATCAATGTATTTTTTGAAAAAGCAAGTTCATGTCTATACCTTATGATCTGGTAATACCACTACTGGGTCTGTATCCCAAAGAGATCATTAAAAAGGGGAAAGGACCTACTTGTATAAAAATATTTATAGCAGCTCTTTTTGTGGTGACAAAGAATTGGAAATTGAGAGAATGTCCATCAGTTGGAGGATGACTGAACAAATTGTGGTACATGTTGGTAATGGAATATTATTGTGCTTTAAGAAATGATAAGCAAAATGATTTCAGGAAAAGCTGGAAAGATCTGTGAGAACTGATGCAGAGTGAAATAAGAAGAACTAGGAAAACACTGTACACAATAACAGCAATACTATACAATGATTATCTGTGAAAACTTGGCTATGCTCATCAATGCAATGATCTAGAAATCTTGAAAGACTTATGATGAGGAGTGCTATTCACCTCTAGAGAAAGAACTGTTGTAGTTGCCTTTCACATCAGTGTAGTTATAGTTTTATTTTGGGATTTTGGTTATGTATGAGTTTGCTCTTACAGCAATGACCAAAATGGAAGTGTGTTTTGCATGACAATTAAAAAAAAGTTCATAGACCCCAATGAAAAAGAGAACCAAAAAACAAACAAACAAAAACAACCTACAAATTACTACAAATCTCATCAGATGCCCTACTCAGGGCCAAAAAAGAAATTGTCATGCACACCGGCTCTTGGGTCAAAAAATCTGGGTCCAAATCCTGCCTCTGAAATTTACTACCCATGGGAACTTAGGCAAGTCTTCTACATCCTCATCTCCTACAGCCTCAGTATCTTCATCTGTAAATCAAGATAACTTAGATGGTCTTTGAGGTTCCTTCTTACTCTTGATTCTATGATCCCATGCTCCCAGGAAAGCCCACTTGGCAAGACAAAGGTGTAATATCTATGAAATCAATTTAAACTATTGCTTTTTCCTCAGGATACTCACAAATTCAGAGGTGACATAACTAATGTTGGCAAAAGGCCCTCATAAGGCCCAATATGAACATCCAGGCATACCAATTGCATTCTAATCTATCCCCAAAGTCTCTTGCTCTGACTTACATGGACTTCCAGGATGCAGAATGGATTTTACCTGAAGCTCTGATTATAATTTGGAAATTGTGTCAAACACCCAGCTCCCTCACAGTTTCCTGTGTGAACTGCCAGAAACTTAAAACATGGGTGCACAAAACATTCCGAACCAAGTCTGGATCTGAGTTATTTCCTACCATTGCTCACTGGCCAAACAGGGAGTGCCCAGCCAGGCAAGATATCCAAAAAAAAACTCAAATAAGGAGTAGGCAGTGAGCAAACATGGGGATGTCCTGTCTCCCAGAACTCCACAATGGCTTTCCTACTACTTTACTCACCTGTGTTAGAGAAATCACATAAAAGGCCTCCTTGAATATACAGTAACACAAATATTATATGATGATCAACTGTGAAGGACTAAACCATTAGCAGCAAAGCAAGGCTCCAAGATAACCACAAGGGACTCAAGATGAAAAATGCTCTCCATAGCCAAATAAGAAACTGTTGGAGTCTGATTGCAGATCAAAATATGCTATCTTCTGCTTTATTTCCTTCACAAGATTTTTATTGTATTTGTGATATGTCTTCTATCATGGCATGAGCAATACGGAAATATAGCATGAAAGTAGAGGTATAACCTAATATCACACTATTTATTACCTTGGAGAAGGGTTTGAGAAAGGGAGAAATATCTGGATCCTAAAATGTCAGAAAACAATTGTTAAAAACTGTTTCTACATGTAACTAAAAAAAAAATAATAATAAATAGATAAAAGTCCTTCTTATTCCCCCAAAACAAGTTGAAGGAAATCAAATTCTACTCAGCACCCACTGCTCAGAGAGAAAAGTTAAGCATATCGGGAGCACAAAGCCCAAGGCAGATTTATGGTCAATATGATCTGTCTTAAAAATCTATTTTCTCCCAGACCAAAAAATATCTAGAACCAGTCATTTAGGTTGTTCTCTCCTATCTCAAGGAAAAGGTATTTGTTTCAAGGATAGATGATAACCCTGGTCCACAATATTTGGGGAGCACAATCTTTTGACTTGCAAATGGCTCAACTCTGCAAAGGCTAATATTGATTGTTATATGCCTAGGACCAAGCCAAGCACTGGGGAGAAGAGAAAAACTTTTGCCACCTTTAGGGAGCTCCCAATCTTTGTTAGATAAGGCACACAGAAAAAAAAAATCCAAGAAGTCAACGTGTTGTTGCAGAAATGCTTTTTTCTGTCAGATTTCAAGTCAGAAAGTTTGGCTCAGCTCCTTAGCTAGGTGACCCTGGGCAAGGCTCAGCTTTCTCACCTATAAAATGGGGGGGGGGGGGTCAAAGCAGATGACATCCAACATTTGGGGATTCTAAGAGAATGGTATGAGATAATTAAATGCTCCTTCTAAATAGTAAAACCAAGAAAGGCATCAGCTCAGAAAAGGTCTAGTCCATGTGGGCTAGAAAAGCAAGAAAAAATTTCAGAGATGACAATAAACTTAAGCTGGGTCTTGGAGGTCTGATTCTTGGAATATGTCTTAAATCTTCCTTTCATGAAATTTCAGAATCAATCCCATGCAAGGTGATTAATAAAAACGACTCCTAAACCACCTGGTCAAGAACTATCCACTGTTACTCATACCCTAGAATCGAGTCTAAAGCCTGGCATTCAAGGCATTCATTCTATCATCTGGCCTGAAACTGAGCTACTTTCCTCACTCCAGCCTAAGTAAGACTAGACACGTGATAATGCTAAAGGAAATTAGAGAGTTCCTTATGTTCTTTGGCATCTGTTCAGCCATTCAGTTCTTGAAACTATCCTGGGAAGGGAAAGGAGGAGGAGATTAATAACCCAGAGCTGGAAGAGCATCAAGGTGTAGTGACTTGGTCTAACATCACTGAATGAGAATTAAAGCTGAGAAGGGCCTCAGAGAATCTAGTCAAATACTATTCATTTTATAGATGAAGAAAGTAAGGATTTGCATGGTGGTCCATGTATAATCAATGCCAAATTGCCGGCCTTTTCAAGGAGAGAGGAGGAAGAGAATTTGGAACTCAAAATTTTTAAAAATGAATGTTTAAATTTTTTTGTGTAATTGATAAAAAAAACAAGAGACTAAAATTTAAAAAAAGAAAGAAAAAGAAAAGGAAGGGAAGAGACTTATCCAAGATAACAGTAAATTCATGAATGAGTTGGAATTTGAAACCTCCAGAACTCTATATCCATTGCTTATAGTGATCTTTCACATAGCAGAGGGAGACCAGGGATGAATAAGTAATGGAAGGGTGACTCACTTATCTTTCCTTTGTGGGCTTGGTGTGGCACTTTTCTCCTAATTCTGAAATAAAGCAGTCATATCTAAAGCCCTGAATATGCTAGGAGAAGCAAGAGCCTCCACTGGAGTCCAGGCATCTTTACTTTCAAAAGCGCTCAAATGGCCTCTAATTTTAGATGGGGAAAGTGAGAGAAGTGCTGATCTGAAAAACCAAAGCATCAGGGGACTTTTCTGTCCCATGCAAATATTTCCCTCTTGCCAGTCTTTGCCCAGACACCTGTTTCCTCCCCCGGATCAGGGGGACTAAATCTGTCTATATAGATTGTCTGAAAGTGGGGAAGAGAGTCAGGATTTCAGTGGCTTGTCTGGTTTGAAGACAGCACACTTCTCCCTTTTGTCTTAGTCTTAAGACCAAAACATCCCTCCCCTGGGAGAGTTCAGCACCTGTTACCCTCATGCCACCCCTCAAACAAATCCAGAGGCAGAGAACTGAAATTGCTATCCCTGTTTCATAGATGAAAAGACTGGACAAAAGGGTGGACAAAAAGCTGTCCTTGGTGCCATGAAGATCTATATGTTAGATGGGGCACCAAAGAAGGTACAGACTCACTTTTGTAAAGGGAAGTACCTCATCTGAGAGTTCCCAAAACCAAAGAAATCACAAATAGAGCCTGCAAAGTGGTGACGTAGATAGAGCACCAGACCTAGAGAGAATTCAAATCCTGCCTCAGACACTAACTAGCAATATGAGTCTGGAAAGTATCTTATCCTCTATCTCCCTCAGTTTCCTCCTCTATAAACTGGAGATAATAAAAGCACCTATTTCATAGGATTTTTAAGGGTTCAAAACACTTTAAAAACATATTTATTTTTAATAATTATTATACAAAATAATTCATATGCAATATGTTCTTTTGTTGCAAATAGCTGTTTTACATGGTTTGGCATTGAGCTTACAAAATACACATATTTTAATCTATAATGAAGTCAAACTTTTATCACATTGGATATAAAGTGAACCTTGGATGAATAATCCATTCTTCCAAGTCTAGATTATAATCCATAGCTTTTTAATTTTTATTATTTTTATTTTTTAACAGAATTTATTCCCAGGTATTTCAACCACTTCCCTCCCATTCCTGCACCATAGCAGGCATCACCTGACAAAATAATGTGTATATAAAAATTATCTCATAGGATTTTTGGGAGGATCAAATGAGATGATAACATGAAATGCTTTGCAAATCTTTTAGCACTATGTAAAGGCAGTAGCAAGGCAGAGGTGACTATCCTGAGGGCCCTGATTGTAGCCCACTTCCTCCAGGAAGATTTCCCTGACTACACCAGTCCCGAATGATCTCTTTGTCCTTGGATGCTTACAACAGTTTATATTTATTGCCCTTAGTTTTATCCTGGGGATTGGAGAACATGTCAGAGAGGAAAGACACAGTAACCTGGGTTCAGGTCTCACATATCTGATTCATCCTGGTTCTGGGACCCTGGGCAAATGACTTAACTTCCCAGTGCCTCTGGCACTTCTAAGATGATGAATTATAGATTAGTTCCTGATCTACCTCCCCCTACGCTAGTCTGCTCAGTATGCCCCAGGAGGAAGTGCTGTACCTGTCCAGACCCAAACAACAACTATTATGACAACAAAACCCACACAGTTAATGCTTGTGCTATTTACCTCCCAACTCCCATGGCTGTTAAGAGGATGAATGAGACAACAGATATAAAGCACTATATAAATGCCAACTACTATAATTATTTGTCCAGGACAGAATGAATTATCTTTCCCCTCCAACGTACATCTTTTCCCAAATTTTCCTACTTCTGTCAAGTGCACCCCCAGCCCCATCCTTCCAATCACCAAGCTCACAAGCTCATTGTCATCCTTAACCACTCACTATGCTCATCATCTCCTCCTCTAAACCCCGGCTAACCTGATGTAGGTCTAACCGTGTCAACTTCCCTTTAGATGAAATTCTGCAGCGCCCCACTGTCTCTAAACAAATACATATTCCTCTGTCATTTAAAGCTTTTCACCACTTGGTATCAATTAGTCTTTCCAAGTCTGTTCTATGATCTCCTACCTCTTTTTTTTTTTTTAAATAACCCTTACTTTGTATCTTAGAATCAATACTAAGGAGAATAAACGGGAATTGTTCACACAGCTAGAAAGTGTCTGAGATCACATTTGAACCCAGGACCTCCCATCTCCAGGCCTGCCTCTTGTAACATGCTTCTTAAATATTCCAATCTCTTTTCTGTAGCCTGGAACCCTATGTTCCACACCTGCAACGCCTCCTTACTTCTACCTACTATAACCTGGAGTTTCCTTAAAATTCTGCTCAGACATCATCTACATGAAGCTTTTTCTTTATTTTTTATTTTTTTCCATGTTTCCATGATTCTTGTTGTCTCCCTCCCCTCTCCTAGAGTTGACAAGTAATTTCACTGGGTTATACATATATTACAACTCAAATCCTATTTCCACATTATTCATTTTTGTAATAGAGTAATCTTTTAAAACCAAAACCCCAAGACCTATACCCATATAAACAAGTGATACCTCATGTTTTCTTCTGCCCTTTCTACTCCCACAGTTCTTTCTCTAGATGTGGATAGTATTCTTTCTCATAAGTCCATGAGGCTTTTTCTAATTTCGACCTGCCCTCTGTAATCTTTAATTATTTTGTATGTATTTATTTGGGTAGATGCTGTCTCCCTCAGCAGAATATAAACTCTTTGAGGTCAGGAATAGTTTCGTTTTGGCCTTTGTATCCCCAGAACACTGTATATTCCTTGGCACAGCATAAGCGCTTTTAATAAATGCTTGCCTGACTGATGGATCAGAGAACTGCTGGTAATTTGCCTCCGACACAGATGGATTTATCAAGGCCAGATCCCCATTCATTCATTCATTCATTCATTCATTCAACATTTATAGAGGCTTACTATGTTCAAAGTAATAGGCCAGGCGGTGCTATAATTTCCCCAAGGCATCACCCCAATCTTCAATCTCTTTCTGGAGTGATTTGCAAAAATAAGTATGTGCTAGAAAGGCCAAGGTAGAAGAGTATCCTTCTTCTCTTAAGAATAAAGTACTTTATCCCAAATTTTCTTCCTTTATAGAAGTCATGGCAAACCTTTTAGAGCCAGAGCGCCAGGCCCCACCCCCAGACCAAGTGCCATGCCCACCCACCCCCAGAGGCTGAGTGCCAGGCATGCCCCTCCCCACACAGGGGAGGGAGAAAGCACTCCTGTGGAGCTGCAGGGCAGGTCATGTGAGGAATGTCCTCAGTGAGGGTACAGAAGGGGAGGGGCATGTCCCAAGCATTCCACTCTCCTCCAGCTCTGCTGCCTGTGAGCTTCCCACCTTACCTCCTCCCCCCTGTGCTCCCACTGGGCTGCTGGGCAGAGGGGCAGGGAATGTGAAAAAATGTTATCAGGTACAGAGGAAAAAGAGTGCTTAGACTCCAAGTCATGTCCAGACTTGGATTCAAATCCCCCACCTCCAACAAACTAGAGCCATTTGACCCTGGGAAAGTCATTTAACCTCTCTGAGGCTCAGTTTTCTCAGCTGTAAAATTATACATATAGTATCTATCTCCTAGGGTATTTGAGAAGCTCAAATGAGATCAGCCATGTAAAGGGAAAAGCACCATCTATGTAATTGCTATTAATATTCAACAAACCTTTCCAGAGTGCCTATCCCAGGAAAGGCAGCCTGCTAGTTTGGGAGATCACAAGGGAAAGGGGTTCCTGCACTAGACACAGAGATAAGATACATCCCTTTAACAACATATCAATCTAAGACTCAAACAATGGTACAAGAGGAGGCTGTTACAAGATAGCTCCTGATTAATTGCCAGGGGAGTACGGACAAGGGCTGGAGGAATTCAGAAGAGGGAGAGGTCATCTGAAGCTTGGTGTCCTATTTTCCCTCTCTCCTCTGCAAAGAATAGTCTACCCCAATCATAAAACCTGAACAAGAACCCTTTCACTGAACCCCAACAAATCAAAGCACTGCTGCCTCTAGAGTCAGAGGTCAAAAATTCAAATCTCTCTTTGGATTCTTTGTGACCGTGGGCAAATTGTTCAACTTCTCTAGACTTCTGATGTCGGTAAGATGAGCAGCTAACCCCTAAGGTTTATTCCCACATGAAATCTATTTAGTAAGGCTTGATCTAGTCTAATTATTTGCTGTCTTTTATTTTTTAAACCTTTACCTTGTGTCTTAGAATCAAAACTGTGTATTGGTTCCAAGGCAGAAGGCTAGGCACTGGGGGTTAAATGACTTGCCCAGGGTCACAGAGTTAAGAAGTGTCTGAGGCCAGATTTGAACCCAGGGCCTCCCATCTCTTGGCCTGGCTCTCAATCCACTGAGCCACCTAGCTTCAGCCTAATCTGGTCTAATTTGTAGACTTTAATCGACACACCACCCAATACTTCTCTATTGTTACCCCCTATCACTACTTTCCACATACTTTATGTTCTCCACAAATCGAACTATATATTCTATTCCTATGCCTTTAAAACTCGTGCTTTTCCCAATTCCTAGAACATTTTCCTTCCCTCTTCTTTGCCTGCTAAATCCTTCCCCATCCTTTAAAGCCAAAAGCTTTAAAGCTTCCTCCAAGAAGTCTTCCCTCATCCCCCAATGAGAGTTTTGTCACCATCAAAAGAGGAGTCAGAGAATGAGGAACATGTATTTTTTTTATATTGCTTCAACAAATACATAGAATAAAGGGGGCAGCTGGGTAGCTCAGTGGATGGCGAGTCAGGCCTAGAGACGGGAAGTCCTAGGTTCAAATCCGGCCTCAGACACTTCCCAGCTGTGTGACTCTGGGCAAGTCACTTGACCCCCATTACCCACCCTTACCACTCTCACCTAAGAGGCAATACACAGAAGTTAAGGGTTTAAAAAAAAATACATAGAATAAGATAAGCTTATCACTGTATTCATTTTCCCTACTAGATTATAAAGTCCATGAGAACCAGGCCTATTATTTCTCATTAATCTTCGTATTACTCCCAATGCCTACTATGGGGTGGACTCTCCATGCATTAAGGATTTCCTAACTGCTTGCTCTCAGGGGCAGCTGGGTGGCTCAGTGGATTGAGAGCCAGGCCTAGAGACAGGAGGTCCTAGGTTCAAGTCCGGCCTCAGACACTTCCCAGCTGTGTGACCCTGGGCAAGTCACTTAACCCCCATTTACCTAGCCCTTACCACTCTTCTCCTTGGAACAAACACACAGTACTGATTCTAAGGTGGAAGGTAAGGATTTTAAATAAATAAATAAATTCTTCCTCCGTACTCCTCAGGGAATGTAGCTCAAGGTCTGATTGGGAAAGGGTCCTAAGCCATAGACTCCAACTCCATCTTTATCCAGAATCATATTTAAGTTGTTATATAGTCAGATATTTTAATTAATTAGCCACTTTCTCCAAAGGGGAGGAACTTCACATTATCAGTTTTGTCTTGCACAACATCAAAGAGTGAGTTTAGCATCACACTTTATTTAAATCCTAGATCCTGCAAAGTCAAAAACCAAACTGAGTTAGAAGAACATCTATGCTGATTCTATGCAGTTCTCTTCTCTGGGAAGAGCTTCCCCATCCCACCCACTTCAAAAAAAAAAAAATCACAGCCCCTCAAAGGACATCAGCAAGAGGTTAACAATGCACAAATGTAAAAAACAAACAAACAAAAAACTTTGGCATGGATGTGATCTTAAGGATCTATATTTTATGGAAGAGAAAACTAGGGTTCAGAGTGAAGGGAACATATAACCTACTCTGTATCAAAAAGCAAGGGAGTAGTAAAGATAAGACTAAAACTTTCATCTTTTGACTTCTACTGGTCCAAACCCCTAATTTCAGTCTATTTACATATTTAGGGAATCATTTTTTCTTATAAACTACTTAACTCTAGCTCAACAAGACAAATACACAAAAAAGGAATAAAATATTAATTAAAACCATAATTCTCCTTATTTTACAGATAAAGAACCTGAGCCTTTACCCAAGATCATACAGAATATTAGTGCCACGTTTCATGCTCTTAACCAATCATGAAAAATTTATTAAGCGCCTACCACTTGCCTGTGCTAGCACTTGATACACAAAGACAAAAGCAGAACAGTACAGACTCCCAAGCAGCTTGTGTTCTAACTTGAGACCACAGGTGGATATAAAATAAGTGCAAAACAAATATCAAGAAAACCTTGATGGTGGGGGATAAAGGCATAAGGAGCTGGGAAATAGGGAGAAAGGACCAAGAAAGGCATCATTCAGAAGATGGTACTGGATCTGAATTGGTTTTCTAGACAACCAGAGATTCAGAGAGGCTTTAGTGGTAGAGTACATTCCATGCATAATGAACAAGGAATGCACAGGCATAGCACAAGAGATAGAATGTCCTGGTGAGGAACAGTAAGAAAGCCAGCTTGGCTGGACAACAGAGTGCATGAAGTGCATGGACTAGAGTGGTAGCCCTGAGAATAGAGAAAAGGGACTTAAATAGGCCAAATGTGTAGACTTGGCAGTGTCATAGATAGGTGGGGTGATGGAGAGTGAGGAGATAAATATAACATTGAGGGTGTGAATCTGGGTGATCAAAAGGATGGTGGTACTCTTGACAGAAATAAGGAACTTCAGAAAAGCAGTGAGTTTTAGGTAAAAGATGATTTATATTTCTGAGTCCTGTGACCAACAAAATGGAGGACTAGACATTTTCCTGATCTTTAAAACTCTCAAAAATCTTCAAATTTAGAATTATGAAAAAGATAAATATAAATATAGCTGTCAGGCTAAGATAACAGGAATCCCAATGAGGAAACAATCTGATGAATTAATAGCAAAGGAGGCTAATCTCTAATCCTTAACTCATTTACTCAGCAGCTTCTAGAATTTGGCAAGGTGGCGCAAACTTGTGCTCTGGGAACCACCCAATAATTCCCTTCCTGATATTAAAATTTCTGTTAATACACCCCTCTGTGTTTGCCCTCATGCCATCATTCTATGGCAAAACGCAACAGAATTCAACCCTGGCCTTACCTGTTTCCCTGAGGAGGAGGTGAAGTTATGGAAAAGCAGAAACTGGCTCAGTCAGAGAACTAAAGAACAGAGGGTGCCAGCTTGTATGAGGCTCCTAGACTGGACTATCCTGGAAGGAAAGGGGATTGGCATTCAGCTGGGGTTAGGTCTTTCTCCACTAGAAGTCACTTGGAGCAGGAACTAAAATGGTGAAAAGTGAATTCCCTATAGCAGGGATGGGCAAACTATGACCCGCGGGCCAGATGTGGCCCCCTGAAATGTTCTATCCGTCTGTGCAACGTTATTCCTAATCTGACAAATACAATGAGTGATACGATACAATGAAACTTCAAAAGAGTTGCCTTAGACTGACAGATAAGCATTTCCTTTCCTTTGGCCCCCTCTTTAAAAAGTTTGCCCATCACTGCTCTATAGCATGAGAAGTAGTTGTGACAGCTTTGAGTTCTAGCTTTTGGGTAAAAAAACACCATCAAAAGGGAAGGAGTCAGAGAGTGAGCAATAGGGGAATAAAAAGGAGGAAAAAGAATTGTAATCACGAAAAATCGTAAAAGAAAGAAAACTCAGTTAAAAACCTTAAGCTCAAGCAGATAAACCAACAGGAAAAATATTAACAGAAGGAAATATGGCCTCCAGGTTAGCTAACCAAGTCCAGACATCTCTGAATAAATATTAAGACAGACTGTGGATTGCCAACAAAGCATGTATAAGAACATATATATGTTCCTGAATGGTTTGGAAGAGAAATAATATTCATGAAAGCAAACTTTGTAATGTGCACAGAGAAAATAATTGACAGAAAACTAAAAAAAAATAATAAAATAAAATAATTGCCCCCCAAAACTTGAATCCACAAAATAATTCTTTCTAAAAAAAAAATAAAAAAGAGAACCACTGACTGAGAATACAAATACACAGCAGAACTCTCTGGAAGAGAAGCAAAAAGCAATAACATCATAAGAACATAAACAAGCAAAACATATTGATCTTGAAATCAGGATGACAACTTAGGGTCATAAATCTCAAGAAGAACAGAAATTAAAAAAAACAAAACAAAACTGAAAACTATAATCCAAAAAACAATACAAGAAAAATGCCTGGAACCTCTAAACACAAAAAACAAAGTGCCAGTTGAAAGAATCCAGATTGCCTCTAGGAAAACAAAACATAACAAAAAAGAGTAGGCTATAAACTCCAGGACATATTGTGGCTAAGTTAAACAATTACAATGGCAAAAAACAAATTCTTCAAAATACCAGGAAGGAAAAAAAACTTCAAATATAAAGAAAAAGAAATCTGAATAACAAAAGGCTATTTTGCACCTGCTGAATAGGACAGAAAGAAGTGGAATATGTTCCAAGAAGCTACATATAAAGATACAACCCAAGGTGATATAACCTGCAAAAAGTAAGCCTAGTTATGAAGGAAAAAAGAGGAACAGAGGTATTTGAAGTAATTGTACAAAAAGAGATGAGCAGACTTTTTTTTTTTGCAAACACTCCAGAAAACAGAAACACAAGAAATATAGAGAAATACAGCAGCCAAGGAAGGTACAAATAATTTTTTAAAAATTTTTTTCTAGGAAAAAAACTTTAAGAGAAAAACATTTCTAGGTTTAAAGACAACAAAATAAGAAGAGTGGGAACACTAAAAGATTTATTTCTAGAAGTAAACAAGTAGATAACACTAAAAGTAGAACTTATATATTGTAGAAGAAATGATGGCAAAAAAAAATACAGTAGACAAAACCTCACACTTCTAAATATGCATCAATATTTCCTATGAAATTAAACTAAGGAAAGGGAGAAGTCATAAAAAATGAGAGGAGAGAAGAAAATAGAAGGGATTATGTGATATACACTAATCAAATCAATAGTAAACAATGGAGAAAATAATTTCTGTGGTCTCTAAGGATGAAGAGTCTTTGGGTCAGGTGGTAAAGGGAAGGACTGAACTGAGAAAACACAATGGGAAATATAGATTCAATAGAAGGAAATCACACTGAAAAACATTTCCATGGAGGAGGAAAAATATTCCTTAAAGAGGAGAGCTTTAAATAGCAATAATCTATGGGGATTTAATTGATTTTTAGAGAAATTTCTATTTTTAAGTGAATATTGAGCTTCTATGGACATGTGCTTCAGGAAAGAATATCAGAACTCCTAGGAGAGCCCTAAGTGATGAAAAAGCATGGGCCCACTTTATGACAAATGGGGAAAAATCAGGAAGGCAGCAGGTAGAAATGAACTATAAAATCTGGGATGCAGAAAAATATCTACTACAGGAGCAATGATCTTCTCTATCTCCCGCATATACTGAATTGCAACAGAAAAAAGGGGGGAGGAGGGCAAGATCTACAAGGTAATTATATATATATATATATATATATATATATATATATATATATATATATATACAC
>NC_058131.1:430901868-430916934 GCF_016433145.1 Gracilinanus agilis | reverse complement strand
TTATATATATATATATATATATATATATATATATATATATATATATATATACACACATGAAAGAAAGAATAAAATGAGACTAAAGGAAATTAATGAAGAGAACAATTGAAATAAGTCCTTTTTTTGTAAAAAGGCACAAAAAATGAAAATTTAAAACAAAATATATTAAAGGGGAAGAGAAGAAAAGGCATCTTACTTGATTATTTGAGAGGGAGAAAAGAGAAGAATTAGCAATTGCATAAAAGAGTGAAAAAGGAATTAGTAAGTTAAGTAAAACTTAAAAACTGGAGAATTGGTTCATAAACAGACGAAGAGGAGGTTGAGAGTGAGATGAAAAGAATCTAGCAATAGGATTTTTTTAAAGCCGATTAAGCAAAAATAACTGAAGAGGCAAAATACTACAAATTTCTATTTTGGATATGAATATCAGATAGAAGACAATAAACCCAACTTTAACTGTGAATGGATGAAATAATTCAAAATACAAGAGTGACAGATTAAGAAAAAAACCTCCACAATCTCTTAAAGAGCAGACATACACAGAATAAAAATGAGGGACTAAGCAGCAAGTAAGTCCAAAAAAGCAGAAGTTACAATCATGTTACCACACGAAGCACAAATTCATAACAAAAATAAGAAAAACAAGGGAATTACATTATGCTGAAAGGAACCAAAGATGATAAATGATATCAATAGTAAATTAATATGTTCCAAATGCTTTAAGCATCTAAATTCACCAAAAAAAAAAAAAAGAACTATATTAAAAGAAAACACTGCCAGTATAAAATCAGGAGACTTTAATGTCTCTTTCAGACATTAAAGTCTCTGTTAGACGAATCTAACAGAAAGATAATATAGAATTGCGCTAACTGAAATTAAAGCTAAAAGATTTTGGGTCTCTTTTAAATGGAACTGCTAAAGAAAATACATAATTTTCAGCACTCATTTGGAACTTGTATAAAAATTTACCATGTATTAAGACAAGGAGATAATGCAAATAAATGTAAAAAAACCAGAAATAGTAAATAAACCCAATACAGGCCATAATTCAATAAAAACAGTAAGCAGCTCAGAGAACATAAGCAAGACACAGAGCCAATAGGAGACTAAACAACAAAACCCTAAATAATAAATGGGTCGAAGAACAAATCACAGAAACAATAATTGTATGACAAAAATTATAATGATGAAACAACATACCAAAATTCTGGGATGCAGCTAAAGCAGTCCTCAGGGGAAAAATTATATCCCTAAAAACATACATTAACAAAATAGAAAAGGAAAAGATTAATGAGCTGAAAGTGCATTTTAAAAAATTAGAAAGTCAATAAATGAACAAATCTAAGATAAACACAAAAGAAGAGTCAATGAAAATTGGAAGTAGGTAAGTTGGATATCTTAAAGAAAACCTTAGAAATAATAAACAAAACTAAGATCCAGTTCCTTGAAAAGACTAACAAAATGGAGATACCTTCAGCCAACCTAATTAAAAAGGTAGAAACTCAAATCAATAAAAGTAAAAAATAAGCAAGGTAAAATCATAATAAAACCCAAAGAAATAAAAAGAATGTTCAGAGCTTACTATGTAAATGTATAGTAACAAAACAAAAAAGAAAAAGAATTTTTTTAAATGCCTGAATCAAAATTTTTAAAAGACCAATTTTCTAAAATAATCCAATCTTATGAAAAGAAATAAAACTAGGTGTAAATGAGCTATCAAAAACAAACAAAACTTCTGGTCTTGATATGGGCTGAAAAGAATTCTATCAAACTTTTAAAAGAACAATTAGTACCAATACTATACAAATTATTCTCAAAAACTGAGAAAGTACCCTAACCAAATTCCTTTTCTGAGTTAAGTAGCACACAAATACCTAAGTCATGGAAAACTAACACAAAGGAGAACTATTGAACAATATCATTAACAAATATCGATTCAAATATTTTCAATAAAATTCTGTCAGGATTACAAAGACCCAGCCAAGAAATTATTACAAAGTTGCATTTATAACAGGGATGCACAGATGTTTCAACATTAGGAAAACTATCACCATAATAAATCAAACAAACAAAAACAACAAAATGTATGATTAAAGAGATACAGAAAAAGCCTTGGTTTTAATATCACATTATCTTTCCAAAGTCAAAAAGCAAGCATGATATTCTATGAAAATATACTAGTAGCTTTCCCCAAAAGTACTAAAGTAAAAATGCCCACTCTTATTATCATTTGATAAAATTTTAGAAATGCTAGCAATAACAGTACAGCAGGAGAAAGAAATTAAAGGTATAAAACAGAAAGTAAAACTCTTAAATTACTAATGCATAATGATTTTGTTTTGAAAATCCTAAGAAAACAGCAAAGTTACTAATTGAGATGATAGCTTCAGCAAAGATGCAGCCTACAAAATAAAGCCACAAAAATCAAGTGTTTCTATATAACAATCATAAAATCCAAGAGGCAATAATAGAAAAGGAAATTTCATCCTTTCATTCACAAAGTACATAAACTATTTGGCAATCAATCTTTCAAAGCACACAAAATGTTTGTGTAGATCAAACTACAAAATGCCCCTTATAGAAATGAATAACAAATTAAATTGGTAGAGGAATATTTAGTGTTCATGCCAATACAATAAAAATGCCAAGTATTAAAAAGATATTTTTCATAACTCAACAAATAACAACAGTATTTATTTGGAGAAATAAAAGATCTGGAATATCAAGGGAAATAATGAGAAGAGAGAAAGGGAAAATAGCACTTCCAGATCTCAAACTATATTATAAAGCCGGAGTCATCAATACCATTTGCTAGTGGTTAAAAAAAAAAAAGAAAAGTAGACCAATGAAAGAGAGCAGATAAGGGAGAATTAGAAACAACGCTTGATAAATTGAAAAACTTAAGTTACTTAGGAAAGAATGCTCTATTTGATTTTTAAAATTTTACTAGGAAAAATGGAAAGCAATCTAGCAGAAATTAGGCTTAGATCAACACCTACACAGTATTTTACAATAAAATTAAAATGGATATGTGACTTTAATATTAAAGATCATACCAAAAAAAATCAAAAGAGAAGTAGATCATATACCTCCTACAGCTGTGGGTAGAAGATATATTCTTAATCAAACAAGTGATGGAAGCAATTACAAAAGATTAAATAGCTAACTTTGATTACTTAAAACTGCATGAGCAAAACGAATGCACTTATGATAAGAAGGGAAGCAGTCAGATGGAGGATGGGGAAATCTTTGTAACAAATTTCTCAGATAAACAGTTTTAGAACCCATGACATATAAACTAAAAGAAAAAGTCCAAAAAAGCCATTCCCTAACAAATATGAACAAACGGTTCTCAAAAGAATTCCAAATTATTAATAATAATATGAAAGAATGCTCTAAATAACTAATAAAAGAAATGCAAATCAAAACAACCCTGAAAGATGATTAATGTCGAAAAGGGTGTGGGGAAATAAGAATGCTAGTGCCTTGTTGGTAGCTCTGTGAATCAATAAGAGTATTTTGAAAAGTAATTTGGAATTAGTCAAATCAAGTGGCTAAAAAATCCAGGCCTTTTGACCCAGATGTTTTACTACTACACTTATAATCTCAAGAGGTCCATGATAAGAAGAAAGGCCCCATACACACACAGCAAAATATTTATGGCAGCACTTTTTGTGAGAATAAAGAATTGGACAACAAAGTAAATGCCCATAAAATGGGGAATGGCCAATAAATTGTGGTGTAATGGAATATTACTGTGGCCTAGGAAATTATGAATGATGATGAGTAACAGAGAAGTCTGGAAAAATTTACATAATCTGATGCAAACAAAGTTAGAGACAGGAAAATTAACAATGGAAATGGAAAGAACCACCATGAAATAATCAAAAATGAATGCTGTCAAGGCAGCTAGGTGGCTCAGTGGATAGAGCACTGTGAAGATGGGATTAACTCTACCCAGCCCATTTTTAGATTTAATCACCAAAAGTGTACACATCCCACTTATCCTCAAATGGGGGAGGTCTGTGACCCCCATGTGCAATAGTGGGTGATGAATCAGAATGGACTGACTGCCCCCGGGCAGTCCTAAGCAAAGCTTTAGCTATAATTGGTACACGTAAAATGGGAAGAAGGCACAGGAAGTGATGAAAGGAATGGTCTTTATAAACTGCAAGAACCTCCTGTGAAAAGGTTTTTTTTCCTTGAACTGGACCCTGGAGGAGCTCTGGCTGAGGACCTTGGACTGTTTTATATTTCTCCTTAGAACTACCATGTGGGTGAGGGAAAAAAAGCTGACTCCCTTCCTTGGTTTTCTCCTCTAGAGGAGGCCTCTTGGCTAAAACCCTTGTTAACTGACCCTTAGGCCCTCCGGATGGGGCTATTGGAGCCCTGCAGGCGTAAGCCAGGGCTTGAGCACATAGTCTAGCTTAAGTTAGGCCTCTTACTCTGCTCTCTTCTCATTTCTTTACTTTCACTCTTTCCCTCTATTTTATAAATAAATTGCTTTAAAAATCATTTGGAATTAATTAAATTCCTGGTGACCACCCTAGTAAATATTCAGTCCAACCATAATTTTACCCTTTATAGCACCAAGCCTGGAAATGGGAGGTCTTGGGCTCCACTCTGGCCTCACACAGTTCCTAGCGCTATGACCCTGGGCAAGCAAGTCACTTAACCCCAACTGCCTAACTCTTACCACTCTTCTGTTGATACTCAGTATTGGTTCTAAGACAGAAGGTAAGGGTCTAAATAAAGTGAATATTGTCAAATATTGTTAATATTAATAAATATGTTAAATAGAAAGAACAAGAATACCCTCAAAGTCTTAAGAAAGATGAGAATAAACCTTGGGCCTGTTCCTTTGCAGGTACATTGCATATATTTTCAGATTTTTTGACATGCTGATTGATTTTGAAGATTATTTTTCTTTTTTTCCTCTAAAAAAAAGGCATCTATGGGATGCCTCTTGAAGGAGAAGAGAGGAGGGACACTGGGAGAAACTCTAATAATGTAAAAAACAAGACATCAATAAAAATTACTTTTAAAAAGGAAAAAAATGAGTTCTCTTGTAGAGATATTGAGTTTGTAATGCCTGTGAGATAATCAGTGTGAAATATCTAATATGCAGTTGATGACTTGGGACTTGATTTTGGAAGTGAGATTAAAACTGGATACAAGAACAGCTAGGTAGCTCAGTGTTTAGAGTGCTAGGCATGAAGGCAGGAGGCCTAGGTTCAAAATTTGCCTCAGAACTTATGAAAAAGAATGCTATCCACCTCCAGAGAAAGAACTTTTGGAGTAGAAATCCAGATAAAAACATAACATAACTTATTTATTTGGGTGTGTCCTTTGGGGTTCTGGTTCTCTATAAGATTATTTGCTTACAAAAATGAATAATATGGAAATAAGTTTTGCACGATAGTATATGTATAACCCAGATTGAATTGCTTGTTAGCTCCAGGAGAGGAGAGGGAAAGAAGGAGGGGGACCGTACAGATCATGTAACTTTGGGAAATTTATGTGGAAATTTGTTAATAAAATAATTTTTTTTTAATTGACCACAGATATTTCCTAGTTATGTGACCCTGGACAAGTCACTTAAGCCCTTATCACTCTTCTGCCTCAGTATCAATTCTAAAACAGAAGACAAGGGTTTAAAAAGAAAAACAGATACATACAGAGATTTGGAATTTGTCTATTTAAGCAATGATGATTAAACACAGAAGAACTGATAAGGTTAAGAAAATATAAATAGAAGAGAGAAAGCCCATAATAGAACCTTGGGGTCTATTCACATTTGGGGAAGTATGATATGGATGACAGTGGAAGGAAGAGAGCAGGGTCCCGAAAACTCAAAGTAGAAAGATTATCTAGAAAAAGATAGCACTTAATAGCATCAAATGCTACAGTGAGGTTAAGAAGGATGAGGATTGAGAAGAGAGAGAAATCTTGGAAATTGGCAAAGGAATGGTGAGAACAGAAGCTGGAATGCAAAGGATTTAGAAAACAGTGAGAAGAGGCAAAGGGAGTTGGTAAAATTTATTAAGGTTTTTTTGCTGTTTTTTTTTTCTTTTCAAAAAAGACTTGGGGATATTTGGAGGCAGAAGAGAAGGAACCAATGGAAAGAGAAAGATTGGAGAGTGGAGAAAGGACAATATTTGGGGCAATCTGCTAAAGATGGGAGGGGAAGGAACTGGAGGCCCTACATAGAAGACTTGGCTTTGTCTAAGAAAAGGGCTCTCTCTTCATCACAGTAGAGTGAAGAAGCAAGTGGGAGATGATGTTAAATAGAGTGAGATGAGGAGAAAAGGAGGGAGTTCACAGTCTCTCCATCCCTTTGATTCTACTCCATGCTACCTTTTATCATTACATATTTGCAAAGCCCTAAAAAGCAGTCTTCATTACAGTTTCCTTCCAAAAAGTTGCAACAAATCAATCTTTTTATTTTTTTTTTTTGATTGACTCACTATCCCACTCTCCTTGGTGGTTGTCCCAATATTTCTTAGTCCCTCTAAGTCTTAAACTCTCAAATTCCTCTCTCTTGTAGCAGACAATCTTCACCTTTACTGAGGAAACTGAACCCATATTTTGTTCCCTCAAAATGCTCCTACATCTTCATCGGTCCTCTTCCTCTTCTCCCATCTCTAAGGAAGAGTTAGCTCTTTGTTTTACCAAAGTGAATCCTTCTATCAATATCCACAATCTCATTACACTCTGCCTTCTCTGGGAACTTGCTCCTAGATGATTCCTTCTCTCTCATCTTCAGTCTTTCCTTATCTACTGTCTGTCACCTTTCTCACTGCCTACAAACATGCTTGGGTTTCCCTTAGCTTAAAAACAAGAACTCTGGGGCAGCTGGGTAGCTCAGTGGAGTGAGAGTCAGGCCTAGAGACAGGAGGTCCTAGGTTCAAACCTGGCCTCAGCCACTTCCCAGCTGTGTGACCCTGGGCAAGTCACTTGACCCCCATTGTCCACCCTTACCAATCTTCCACCTATGAGACAATACACTGAAGTACAAGGGTTTAAAAAAAAAAATAAAAGAACTCTTCTCTGTAGTGTCATACCCTCAAGCTATCATCTTATTCTCTTTCTCAGCTAAATTCTGCCTTAACTTCTGTATTCTCCCAATTAATTTTAAACCTTCTGTATCCCACCCCTGGCTGAAACTGATCTATCAAAGGCTATCAATGATCTTTTAAAAGCTAAACCCTCTGGCCCTTTTGCAGTCTTTAACCTCCTCAAGCTTTTGTATTGTCCACCTGAATAATTCTTCCCTCCCCAGGAGAGTCCTAGATTCTATTCTTGCTGGGTCCTCAACCTATCTGAATGCACCCCCAGGCTTCTTCAATTGATCATAAACCATCTCCTACTTTGAACCCTAGTTTCTGTCTGGAATGTCTCTCTTTTCCTTTAATAATCACTCCTGTTCTCATGGATTCAGGTACTATCTCTGTAGATAATTCCACCCAAAATCTCTATATCTAAACCTACTCTCTCTCCTTTATTAGAGTCCCTTCTAGTTATCCTCTAGACATCTCAAATTCAACATACCCAAGAGAGAACTATCTTCTCCCTGAGAGCTGCCTTCATCCTAACTTCCCAAATTCCACTGAGAGCATCCTCTGCCTCCTCCTAATCCCCCAAATTCCTAAGCTTGGAATCATTCTTTTTAAATCTCTCTTAATGACTCATATCTAATCAGTTGCCAAGGCATGTGGAGCCTATCCACCCACTTTTCTAGAGATGCAGCCACTGGCCCTGTTCAGGCTCCCCATCACCTCTCACCTGCTCCACTGTTACAGCCTATTCTCAGGGCCCCGTTTCTAGTTGCAACTCATTCTGAAGGCTCTATTTCCAATTACAGCCCATTCTGAAAGCTCTATTTCCAGTTGCAGCCCATTCTCAAGGCTCTATTTCAAGTTGCAATTCTTTCTGAAGTCTCTATTTCCAATTGTAGCCCATTCTCAAGGCTCTATTTCCAGCTGCTGCAACTCATTCTGAAAGCTCTATTTCCAGTTACAGCCCATTTTCAAGGCTCTATTTCCAGTTACAGCCCATTTTCAAGGCTCTATATCCAGTTACAGCCCATTTTCAAGGCTCTATTTCCAGTTACAGCCCATTTTCAAGGCTCTGTTTCCAATTGCAGCCCATTTTCAAGGCTTTCTTTCCAGTTTCTTCCCCGATCTATCTTCTACACCACTGCCAAAATAATCTTCCTTAACCATATGGACATGTCCTGTCCTGCTCAAGAGCCTTTGGTGGTCCCCCGTCATCCCCAAGATTAAAATCCCCAGCCTGGCGGAGAATGCTGGATTTCACAATCCGGCTCCCAGATATCTCCCAGACCTTTCTAACAACCTTCTTCAAGCACTCTATGCTGAAATGAAACTGGATTCCCAGCTGTCCAGTGCATTTACATGGACCACTACCATGTACCCCTTCCTTATCTGCTCTTTAACCAGAAAATTTTCCCTGACCCTTCCTTACTGTTCTAGACAGGTAGGTGGCACCATAAATAGCACCATTGGTCCTAGAGTCAGGAGACCTGAGTTCGAATGGAGCTTCACACTTAGGGAAGTCACTTAAACTACTCCATTTGCTTCTGTTTCCTCAACAGTAAAACAGGAATAAAACAACACCTACCTTGCAGGGATGATATTTGTAAAGTGCTTAGCATAGCACCGGCACACAGTAGGTGCTATATAAATGTCTACTCCCTTATCCTCCCCTTTTTTCCTTCTCAAATTGCCTTAGATGATGCTTTATCTATATTAATCTTATACTACCCGGGACAACATAAACTCCTTGAAGAGTAGGAATTGCCTCCTGTTTGCTTTGCATCGAGTAGGTGATTAATAAGAACACAAGCTTTAGAAAGGAAAGGAAAAAAACCTTGGATAAATGTTTATAAAAGTGAATAGAAACCAGTCATATAGGAAACATGATAAGGCCCAGGGGAAGGCAGGGGCCAGCACCTACCTCACACAGCCACATAAGGCTCTGTCTGCAAGAAGGAGCTGGTCTGTGTTAGGGGGTGACGGCACATGTTATACCAGGGCTCTACTGCAGTTAGGAAAAATTAGCATTGCTTGCATATAATTGGCACATGCCCACACAGACCCATGCCTATTCTCAGGCAATTTTCACATTAAAATGTCATTCACTGCTCCCCTATAGGCTGTTATGTCTCTATTTTTCTCATGTTTTTCTTGGCTCCCTATCACCCTCCCACCATCTCTGGCCCACCACAAGTTATAGAGAAGAAAAAGGAGAGGCTAGATGTAGGGGAAAGGTGGGAGGAAGGGAACAACTCAGGGGAAGAACTGCCTCTGAAGGCTGAGTTCCCCCCACCTCCTATCAGTTTTCACCAGTTTCCCATCAATAAACACTGAAGTGTCTCTCAGCACCATGTTAGGTGGGTTTCTCATACAAAACTGCAGGAAGAGTTGCAGTCATTGCACAACAAATGTCTCTGCCTGAACAATGACCAATAATCTGGAAAACACATCTCCTGGAGGGGATCTGGGGTCGAGTAAGGAGGATCTGCAGGAAGGCAACACAAACTACTTGTCAGACTAGGAAAATAAACTTGGTGACTTGGGATAAGAATAAGTCACAGTTTGTAGGATGGTAGGAAAAAAAAAATTTGATTTTGAAGTCACAAGCTCCAAGTTTGAATCCTAGCTCCTTCATTTGCCTGTGACCTATGCCAAGTCACTGAACCTTTGAGCCTTAGTTTACCCATCTTACCCAGCAGCTACATTACTTACCTCACAGGGTTGTAGTAAAGATCAAATGAAAGAATGTACAGGAAGATGCTTTGTAATCTGGAAAGCACTATGTAAAAATGAGCTCTTATTATAATATTCCTGCATACTTTTCCACGATCATTGCCACAGGGAGAATGCAGTTCTCTCTCTCCCACAGTGTTTGGGAGAGCTGGTGTTTCAACCTTAAAGTCTCTCCTTGGGAGTTCAGAGCCCAAGGTGTTAAATGACTAATAATAGACTCAATTTTCCTAAGTTCAAATCTGGCCTCAGATACTTACAAGCTGTGTGACACTGAGCAAGTCACTTAACCCTGTCTGCCTCAATTTCTTCATCTATAAAATGAACTGGAGAAGGAAATGGCAAACCAATGATTATCTTGGTTAAGATAAGGAGCAAGTAGGTGGCTCAGTGGATTGAGAGTCAGACCTAGAGATAGGAGGTCCCAAGTTCAAATCTAGCCTACTTCCTAGCTATGTGACCCTGGGCAAGTCACCTAACCCCCATTGTCTACCCCTTACCACTCTTCTGCCTTGGAATCAATTCATAGGATTGATTCTAAGACAGAAGGTAAGGGTTAAAAAAAAAAAAAAAAGAAAGAAAGAAAGAAAATCCCAGATGGGATCATAAAGAGTCAGGCGAGATTGAAAAAGAACAAAACAACAACAAATAACAGTTAATATTTCTAGAGCATTTTGTTTGTTTTTTTTAAACCCTTAATTTCTGTGTATTGGCTAATAGGTGGAAGAGCGGTAAGGGTGGGCAATGGGGGTCAAGTGACTTGCCCAGGGTCACACAGCTGGGAAGTGTCTGAGGCCAGCTTTGAAAGTAGGACCTCCCGTCTCTAGGTCTGACTCTCAATCCACTGAACTACCCAGCTGCCCCCTTTCTATAGCATCTTAAGGCTTGTGAAATGCTCTAACAGCATTGGCTTTAGGGCCAAAAGAACCTATATTCAAATTCCAACTCTGATGCTTCCTATGTGTGTGACCTTGGGCAGGTCATATAGCTTCCCTGAGCCTGTTTCCTCATCTGTATTATGAGAGGATTGAACTAGTTGGCTTCTGAGGCTCCTTTATCTCACTGGATTCCTCATAACCCTGCTATGAGGTAGAGGTTAATATTATCTTTCATTTTACAGCTAAGGAAACTGAAGCTAAGCCAGTTACACAGCCAGTGTCTGAGATGGGTCAGGTCTTCCTGACTCTAAGACAGTGATGGGCAACCTTTTGAGCTTGGTGTGTCAAAATTCACCAAAAAACCAAGCATAACTCAGGTGGTGCGTCACTTTGAGAAAAAAAACATCATTTCATGGTATTTATAGTTTAAATAACAAAAATGTATAATTGTAATATATAACTGTATTTAATAAACCAAAATAGGTAAATTAATATAGGTAGAATTGTCATCTATAGTGCACAAAGTGTCTACAGTACACTACAGCAAATGTTTCATCCTTGGCATGTGGCCCCGTACTTCTCTGTATGCAGCCGCGCGTCATCAAAAATGGCTACATGCGTGTCACTGCTCTAAGACCACCACATCGGATCCCCAAGACTCTGCAGATGGATGGAAAGAAACCTGGATTTAAAGTCAACGGAGGGGACAGCTAAGTAGCACAATAGATAGAGCTCTAGGCCTGGAGTCGGGAGGACCTTGATTCAAATTTGACCTCAGACAACCCAGATTGCCAGGCCCTTGCCACTCTTCTGCGTTAGAAATGATATTAAGACAAAAGGTGAGAGTTTAAAAAAAAACAACAAAAACCTCATTTGAGCCAGATTTGAATCTCAGCAGCTACTAATCTTGTGACTTGGGGCCTGTTTTTCCACCTGTAAAATTGGGGAGTGGGGGAATAAACTAAATCTCCCAAAAGAAAGTTAGATCGAGGCCCAGACTTAGAAATAGGAAGACCTGGGTTAAACCCTGCCTCTGATACTTCCTAGCATTGTGATAATGAACAAGTCAACATCTCTGACCGGACTGTTTTCTCTTGTGTAAAAAAAGGATGATAATTCCAGGAAAGAGTGCTGTTATCAAAGTTCAGATGAGATCACCTTCATGTCAAGTGCTGTGTAAACTTCAGAATAGAGCCATCTGACCCCTAGCCAAAGTCTCAGGCTCAGAAAACACCTCCCCCCTCCCCAAATGCTCCAGCATTCCAGCACCAGGGAGCATGCAAGGCCTGTCCACATGTAAAACTTCCCTCCTATTTCAAACTTTTGTTGAGAGGGCCCAATTCCCAGGCAAGCTTGCTGAGTGTGTTGGGAATTCTAGGTTTTCTTCAGGATCAGTTTCAACTTCCCCTTTCAGGCATTTCTGGTCTCAGGTGAGGCAAGAGAAACATGAATCCTTTCCTGGGCTAACTAAGCTTCTAGTCATAAATAAAAAGAAATTGGGACTGGGAATCAAGGTCTGCCAGGTTCTGGCATTGATTTCATATGTGACTTTGGACAAGTCCCCTTCTTACTCTGGGACTCAGTTTCTTCTTCAGGCAAATAAGGAAGCTGGAATAGGTGATGTCTAAAGTAACTCCTGTTTTTCTTCTCTTTGGTGGGAAAATGTGACTTTTTAAAAATAAAGTTTCTTTATAAACATTTAAAGGGAGCCTTTTTACTTTTGTGCCACTTAATGATCATCCTCTCCATCCTCCAAACTCCTATGCTTCCTTGGAACACTTGAGTATTACTGGGAAGGAACTTAGGAACCATCTAGCTTAAGCCCCTTTTTAAAGAGGATTCACTTGCTCAAGGTTGAGCAATAGCTGATCCAGGAACATTACTCTAAATTAAGAGTTTTGGGGTCATTACCCCATTGATGTTTCTGTCTGTGTCCCTCATCTGGTGCATCACTATGTGCAAGTCCTAAATTATTTTGTTATTGTTTATGTTTGGTGTTTTTGACCATTCTGGGTGCTCTTCGAGGGCAGGAGCCAAATCTTACCTTTCTTCCACATACTCTGCCCCCTCAAGACAATCCTGAATGGAATTCAGCCCATGGCAAGTGCTTCCTGGGCTCTAGAAATTAATATTGGCCTCTGTGCCACTAGGAATTTCTAAGCCTGTCATAAACCCACACTTCCCTCTTTCTCTTGATTCTTCAGGGAAGATGACCTCCTCTTATAGCCTTAGCTACAGGACTGGGGAGATTTCATCCCCGGGGAACTGCAAGGAGGAAATCAGACACACCTCTGACGGCTTCTTCTCTTTTTGCCTGGGCCAACTGGGCTTGTTGGTGGGAATCTTGGAACATCTTGAATTGGTGGTGGTGTGACCTAGAAAGAATGAATAGGGAAGGTTATCCACAGAGACATCTCTTCAGCACAGAAACTTGGCAAGCTTCCAGAGGGCCTCATACCACCTAGAAGATAGAATCATCAACTGGGGACAAAGGGAAGCCTGTAATCCCAACAGTAACAACCTTAGCTTCAGCACAGGCCTTTTATGGCTAAACCAAATAGAGTGCATGTTCAAGTTGCCCCAAAATTAAAGTTTAAACCAAGATAAACAACCATTTATTTCCCTGGAATAAAAACTAGTTTTGGGGAAGCCGGGGGAATAGCAACTAACCAAAAGATCTACGTAAGCTGCTGGAAACTCTGAAATTCCTGTGGATAACTAGACACCACAAAGATAGATATAGGATCTTGGCTAGAGGCCAATTGGGCCTCAAGTGCAAAGTATGTTCCTCTGATCTGTTAAAGTTAAGACTCAGGAAACATCGAATATAATTCCATGCCTTTCTTCCCATCACCACCTTAAGTTACTTAGGATGACAGCTAGAGATCCTAGAAACTTGAAGTCCTCTGTTCTACTCTCAGGCTTCTCCCTGATTGTCTTAGGGACCTTTTCCTTGCTCTGTATCTGTTTTCTCATCTATGAAATGGAAACACTGTCTTTACCCTTTTACCTATCCCACAGGGATGCTTATAAAGTCCTTTTGAGGTTGTTCAGAAGGATTAGGTCGAAAATGTTATAAAGCTCCCATACTGAACAAGGAGGTATAAATTTAAGATCACAGTAAGGTTTAAGCACATGTGTCCACTTTAATGTGGCAGAGTAGACAATCACCATGTCCCTAAAATGTCATCATACACCTTGGCAATGGGACTCCTTAAAATAGTTCTAGGGCCACTATTGTTTCCTTTTAAGGCCATGCTAAGGAACCCAGACTGGCTATGGAAGGGAGAGGGCTCTGAGAGAAGAAACTTTTTTCTAAAGCTCTCCAATCTCTGAAAAACAGTAGCAAGGAACGTTTACAACCTTTCCATTCAGAAATTTCTTCTCTTCCCACAATCCTCTCAGAGGTATCAAAAAACAAACAAAAAACAACAACAAAAAACCCAAACAATCAAAAGTTTCCACTTAGTTTCTCTGAACCACATTCCAACCACAGGGCAAAAAAAGCTCCCACTTAACATAACAATACTTCCTTCCTCAGCTAAGTAAAGTCATCAAAAAAAGGTCAAAGTTTTGTTTACAATTGTTACCAATTATAGTAGGAGGAGGGAGAAGTTTGTGTTCATTCAGCTGGAATATCAAAGTCTACTGAGATAAAGGTTGAGGCCTCAGACTATCATCAGCTCAGACTCTCTAAACTTTCCATTTTAGGAAAAGAGAATTTGACTTTGGGCTAAAGGGGCAGATACATTTCAGCATTCACATCTCAGAGCTGAATGTCCCAGAAGATTTTTTTAGTGCAAATCCCTAATCAAAAGGACCTGACAACCAGAAAAGTGGCCTTAACTTCAACCAATACAGTCAGAGACTAGCCTCCAAGACTTCTTTGGCCAGAAGGAGTTGCCACAGCTGAAGCAGGAGTCCAGCAGGTCCTGTACTCCAGAAGGGGCACGAGCCCAGAAGCTCATGCACAAAGTCTAGGCTCTCTAAATGGCATCCTTGCTTCACACACTGGTTTTCATCACTCATCTGTATTGTTTCACCACTACCCACATCATCCAGTCCTCTCATACCTCTTCTAAGTTATCTCCCCCATACCTGGAAAATACCCCCAGCCCTATTATTTCGAGGTCAGACTCCTGCCTTCAGGAAAACTACTTACTCCCCTGTAGAAAATTTTCGCTGTGCATCCTCAAGTCTATCTTCTCTTTTCCCCCACCCCTCTGTCCCTCCTTCCTCCCTCTATCTTTCCCTCCCTCCTCCCCTCTGTTTCTTTCCCCCTTTCTCCTTCCCTCTCTCTCTCTCCTTTCCCCCTCTCTTTCCTTTTCCCTCCCTCCCTCCTCCTCCCCTCCTCCCCCTGTCTCTTTCCCCCTCTCCTCCCCTCCCTTCTTCCCTCTCCT
>NC_058131.1:430878147-430901770 GCF_016433145.1 Gracilinanus agilis | reverse complement strand
TCTCTCCCCCTCTTTCTCTTTCCCTCCCTCTGTCCCTGTCTCTTTCCCTCCTTCTCTTGTCTCCCCCTCTTTGTTTCTTTCCCCCCTTCTCACCCAGCCCCGTCTCTTTGTCTGCCTGTCTATCTCTCTCTCTCCCCCTCTCTCTGTGTAGCACAGTATATAGTATAGTGTATCTTCTTCATTATAATATAAACTCTTCAAGGGCAGTACAATGACTGTATTCCCTTTTCATCTTTGTGCACCTGAGTCAAGTATATAAGGCCTTACACCTATATCAGGCATTTAATAATCAATTTATTAACCCAATATGCACTGACATCAGCTTCCACTGATTCAATTATCTATGGTGATGACTCTAAAATTTATTCATCCAGACCTCCAGTCTCATATCTCTAAATGCCTTTTAAACTCCCAGATGGTCACCCTATCTCCCTACTCTATCCAGCCCATCCTCCCTGAAGCCATCCAAATGATCTTTCTTATAAAGCTCAGGTTTACCCCGCCACCCCCCCCACACACACACACAATAAACTCCAGGGGCTCTGTGTCACCTCCAGGATCAAATATAAAATCCTGTTTGGCTTTTAAAGCTTTTTATAACTAGCCTCTTCTCCCCCAGTCCCCAAAGTTTTTTAGTCCTTTTCTAGAAGGACTGGCTGACCTGGGCTTGAAAAGCAGAGAGGGACTTGGGCAGATCAAGAAGGAAAACAGAGGTGAGAAAGGAGGAAGAGGAAGATGACCAACCTAACCTGAAGAGAAAGTGAGAGCAGCAGGGGATGGCTACTCTTTCAGGAGGTGGAGGGATTCCCTTCTAATTTTATTTCCAGTGCTCCAGAGCCTTCCTCCGGCCAAATCTTTGCTGTGAGATGGGAAAGTTCCATGAGCCCTGGAGTCCAGAAGCTTTATACTCAGGTGAAGGGCATAGTGGAAAGAGTTCATTCAGCATTAGAAACCAGAAGCCTGGGTGAGTTCTAGCCCTGCTTCTCCATGGCTTCAAGATGACCCCAGACAAACAGCTTCTGAGTCTGTTTCATCATCTACAAAAATGAAGACGCTCATGCCTGCCTTCAGAGCTGGAAGATGTAGAAGTCCTCTAGTCCAACCCCCTCATTTTCCATCGGGGGAGACTGAGGCCCAGAGAGAGATAAAGCTACTTGCTCAAGGCTAGAGTCATAGTAAAGGGCAGATTTGAGGCTAGAATGCAGATACTCGGGTCCTAATCCAGCACTCTTGCCATTGAAAGCACTTAGTAAATCATGAGATAGTCTACAAAGATGAGGCTTTAAAAAAAATAACCCAAGAAGGATTATTGTTGTCATGTGGTTTGTAAGAGATTTCCAATCACTACTTCAGACAAATCACGAGGTTCTCCCTTGGCAGCTGATGCCTCAGCACAATACCAAAATGCTTTATTTTCAACTAGAAACTGTTCATAGGAAGGTCTCTGCTTTTGTGCTGTGATTGCTTGACTCAGACCTTGGTTTTTTTCTCTTTTGTGAGATGAAGGGTTTGTGTTCTCTACTGAGAGTGATGCTAGGACTCTAAAATAGAGGAACCACACTAGTGCTTAGGGCTACAGAACTCAGTTCAAACAACTCTGTTTCTGGGGTTCAGAGAACTCTACAATCCTTCATGTCCTCCAAAGGTCAGCCTAATTCAATATAACCTCTTCTATGAAGTCTTTCCTGATTCTCTCTCTTTCTCTCCTCCTTCCCCACCTTGAATTTCTTTTTTACATACCTATATGTTCACCATCTCCTTTCCTCATAAAATGTAAGATCATTGAGTTGAGGGACTTTTCCGAATGGTGTTTTCTGGCCCAACTCAAACTTGGGTACTAGAACATAGAGTAAGCTGATAAACAGAATCCCTGGGGTCTACAGAGCCCAGATTTTTTGAAACTCCTCTAAAGGACTGAAGTCCAAGAGTATGATTTACTATAAAGTGACTACCCAGTTAGGGCAGTTTTCCCCACCCCCTCATCCAAGTAATTATTCAAATACAACCCCATTTTGAGAGGAATGGATTATCACGTTCAAAGCCTTGAATTAAAGGTCTTACTGTCAGTGGTGTCAGAGTTATCACTGCTGATGGAGTATTTTCGCCTCTTTTCTTCCATCTGAAACAGAAAGAAATAGAACATTAACACTTATTGTTCAGGAAACTCATTATGGAAGCAAATCACTGTTATCTCAGAGTATCAGCACACCACCCAGACACCACTACAAACACTCAACCCTCCGGGCACTCAGAAGCAAAATTTACCAGCTCCCCCAATCCCCTTTATCTCCACATCCCTCCCCACAGGGTCCAGTCCTAATATTGAAGCCAAAAGCTGGACAGGACAGGGTCAAGCCTCTCTCATCCTTACTTCCTTCCTCATAGAGGATTTTGCCCCAGTTAAAGTTATCTATGAGGAATGGAAAGAAGCCTGGAGTGCCAGGAGCCAAGGTGGCAAAGCAGGAAGGGTTTGGAAAAGGAAGGTGGAGAATTCCCTTAAACATGCTGAGCCTGACTCTCTTAGGCAAAAGAGGAAGTCACCTGTGGTCTTGGAAACCTTCTGAATCATTCAGTCAACCAGTTGTTGTACCTGGGGAAGAAGAGCGGCAGCAGTTCCCAGGTTTAGTGGCAGACCTCTAGAAGGGTACCTGGCCACTTCCAAAGCAAGGCAAGCAAGTGGAGGCCCCAGCAGCAAACTAGGGGAGAAAGAAGGGAAGTAGCTTTAAAAAAGCCCCTTTTATCTTGGGAAAGGAAGGGAGTTATTTACATTACAAAGGTATCCTGTCCTCTAGTTTCATTCATTCATTAACATATGTTAAGGCCCAGGAATGAGAAAGGAAATAATGATAATAGTTGGCATTATTTTGGTGCTTTAAGGTTTACAGAGACCTTCACACTTAGGATCTCAATTGAGCGTCATAAAAGTCAAGTAGATAGGCACAATTAGCATCCCCATTTTACAGGCCAAGAAACTGAGGCCTAGAGACTGGCCCAGAATTACACAGGTAACATTTATAGCAGGAATCAAATTCACGTCTTCCTAAATCTAAACCCAGGGTTTCAATCCCTGAACCACTGACCAAACAAGTCTTCCAACATCATGAACCAGCTTAAAGAAATCAACATGGTTCATTCTGAATCAGAGGAAGGGATTTAGTGGGTTCCCCCTCACTGGTATCACAATGGCCACTTATCAGGGATGTAGAGAGGATTTATGACCAAGGATACAAGCTGGACCAGTCAGCCTCTGGGGTCCTTTCCAAGTATAGCATTCTGTGATACTGGAACCAAAGGCTGTTCTACTCATTCATTGAACCAATGCTGAATAACTGATGACTACAACTTACTGAGCTCTGTGCCAGCAATGCACAAAGATTCAATGAAAACCAGATCAATGCCCTCAAAGACCTGCTACTGAGAGAGAGGTAGAGGGTTATAACAAATCCACAACAATAACGATCCACCGAGAAGGAAAAAGTGGATGAAGAATGCTTATTCCCCAGCCTATATATAACAGGCAGTGGGAAAGAGAGACTATACACCTGCCCCCCGTAGGTTTATCTGAACAATTATTGCAAATGGACAGCCATTTAGGCCAAGAATAAGAAGAAAGTCAGGTCAGATGCTGTTGAGAAGCTGCAAATTTTTTTTGAGGATCCCAAACAAAGAACCGTCTTTTTAATATCCATATCTTGCCAATGGGGTTGTATGGCTATGGCACATGAAATGCTACTCTAGGAATAACTGAAAATGAGGATCACCCAGAGGATGATAGAAAGGCTCATGATGGATGTAAAGTATTTTAATATTGTAACAAAATATTAAAAACAGAATTACTTATGCAAGGTAGCATAAAGTATGTCAAAAAAAAGCGAACAAGGCAGAATGGTCACAGGGTTAGAACAAGAGAATATCAAGATTTGCTCTCCTCTTATCCTCTCATATCCTGCTGATACCAAGAAAAATCAAGTGGGAACCCCTGTACATTGGATGGATCCCGTGACAAACTGAAGGGAGAGCACAGGTGAGAGCTGCCCAGGCATGGATGGAGATGGAGATCTGAATTTTTGGAGGAAATACCCAGAGCAGAGATGGGATGAAATCACAGATCCATCTGTGAAGCTGAGCTATGTTATCCTGCAGAATGGGGAACCACGAGGAGATAAGGGAGGTTCAAAGGAAAGTGAAGGGCAATGGTGCCATTTCCATTGTGCCACTGTTCCTAACTTCTCCTAATGCATGAACCCTGAGCTATGTCTCCCTAGCCTCCTGTGACAAAAGTACCTCCCATAAGAAATGACTGGTCATCCGACGAGACCAGGAAAGAAAACGACACGGACTGAGCCTGCTAGGATGTACCTTAACCTCAAGTCAAATGACACAAGAGTCTAACCATTTTCTTAAAGATCATATTATTAGCTTTAATATGATCTCGAAAGACTTCATTAAGAAAGTAACTTCTTCAAAGAGAGCCAAGTAACCAAGGAAATACAAGGAGATCTCTGCAAACCATCAGCAAGGTGTGTAAATATAATAAAGGCATTTTTGCTCCTGAATCAGCCCCCATTGCAGTTTGCTTTTCTGTACATTAAGAAGGGGCAAGAATGAGCTCAAAGCTAGTTTATTATTATTTTTTTAACCCTTACCTTCCGTCTTGGAGTCAATACTGTGTATTGGCTCCAAGGCAGAAGAGTGGTAAGGGCTAGGCAATGGGGGTCAAGTGACTTGCCCAGGGTCACACAGCTGGGAAGTGTCTGAGGTCAGATTTGAACCCAGGACCTCCTGTCTCTAGGCCTGACTCAAAATCCACTGAGCTACCCAGCTGCCCCCTCAAAGCTAGTTTAAAAGGCAGCTAAAGAAAGAAAAGAAAGAGCAGGCATCTCTTTCATACATACTAAGTCTTACTTAGGTGCTTCTGGTAACTTGAGTTCTCAGCAAAGTAGACAAGCCATGAGTCCCAGGAGCTAGAGATAGATGCAATATTAAGTCATGGGAGCTCCTAAAAAGATAAAGGATGGAGGATCTCGATTCCAGCAAGCCCATAAGGCCAAAAGAATTCTGGAAAGTATCCTCTATCTTTCCACCAGTACCAAGTAGCAAATTAGTCCCAGTTATAAAAAAGGCAACAGTAAGACATCTCTCCAATCTGAAACAAAGGAGAAGTATGGGAGGCAAGAGGAGGCACAGGAGATTTCTAACTAGTATGGGGAGGTTGGGGTGGGGGGAGAGAGGAATGAACAAAATCCCAGTAAGAAAAAAAAGAATGAATAAATAAAAATAATGGAATAAAGGAAAAAAGAAAAAGGATTTATGCAATGCTAACTATGCCCTAAGCCCAATGCATATTACCAGAATACAAATACAAAACAGAGACCACGTCTAATCCCACTAGGAGCTTCCATTTTAATAGAGATGCTACAAATAGGGGAGCTATCCAGAGAAGGATGTTTTGGTCTGGAAAGGTCTAGGAATGGAAAATGGAACCACAAGGCAGACAAATGACAAGCCCTTTCTAGGAGCAACCAAAGAGCTGATTTTTATTACAAGTTACCAGGCCAGAAGTGAAAAGGAGAGAGGAATGGGCAGATCAGAAAATGGGGGGACTGAAAGAGGATGATGTAGGTTGAGTCAGGCTGGGAGAAGAATGAATGTCTCATGGATCAAGACCATACAGATTCCAAAGCTGGAGTTAAAAGAGCCTTCAGGGCACTGCTCTAAACATCTGAAGCTAAGTAGTAAGTTTAGTAGCTTCTTCTACTTTATTTTTTTAAATCCTTATTCTCTATCTTCATAACAATTCTTAAGACAGAAGGGCAAAGGCTAGAAATATGAGATTAAGTGACCTGCCCAGGGTCACACAACTAGGAAGTATCTGAGGTCACATTTGAACCCAGGTCCTTCCAACTCCAGGGCTGATGCCACCTAGCTGCCCCATTTCTCATACTTTAAAGAAGAGCTCTTCAGGTGCAGTTAGGTAAGAGGAGAGGAATAGTGGTGAAGGATGACTCATTGCTGAGTGGTTGCCTGTCAATGAAATATAAACAAGAGGGAGGACTATTGTCTTCCAGGAACTTGTATCCAGAACATGAGAACACCTTCTAGGACTTGTCAAACCTATCTATTTCTGGAGATTCATGTGAGAATAAATGATGTCACCAGAAGTAACCTAGAAAGCACTGCTAAGGATGATAAAGTCCTGGTCAAGAAACTGAAGAACTTTAGAGTTTGGGATTTTTTACTTTGCCTTGTTTAATATCCACTACTAAGAGGCAGTGTGGCAAAATGGAGAGAGAGGGGGCCTAGAAGCCAAGAATAAACTTGGGTCCAGGCCTGCCTTGGACTTTTACTAGCTGCACTCTGACTCTGGCCAAGTCACTTAATCTCTAACCCTAACTGTGACCCTCTAAAATTATAAGGCTTGAACTGGTAGAAGTGATTTCTTCTTCCCAGAATTTGCAACAACAGTGAAATCACAGGTGCAGTCCCTATTCTTATCCCGACTCCTGACTGAAATTAGGGACTTTAGAAAAGAAAATTTGGGAAGTGAACCATTGGCTATGAATGTGGGGTATCAGAATAGACTTTTAGATTTTCCAGACCCAGGCTTAAAAAATAAAGAATGATGGGCATGTACCTAACAAGAAACAGTGAAAAACATGTGCCTGGAGTTTTATAAATCTAATCAAGGGGAAGGGAGGGAATCTCATCAAAAGGAGAAGAGAGAAAAAATATCTCTCATAAAACTGACAAAGCAGCGCAGCATGGGAAGAATAGGAGAGAAACAGTAGTAATTAATGGAGGAGGATAGCAGAAGGCGATAAAGCCAATTTCCTCAGATATCTTTATACAAATGTTTAAAATTAAGGGTAATAAACAGGTTAAGTAGAATTCCTAATGCAATGAGGAAAATTTGGCCTCAAGTACCACTGAGACTTGGTAATTTAAAAATACCTCAAAGGACCAAGCTGTGTCAATTGACCCTATGCATTTTTTTTATCTGTAAGGCAAAGATAATAGAGATTGGATGGGATAAAAATTTTATTTAAAATTAAAATGACAAAATCTACTTGTAATTCTTTGTATTTAAATTGCATTTTCAAAACTATCCCTTGTTTTTTACCTCAATTTCACCCCAAACTTCTTAGAAAAATTCCTTGCCTCTTTTTTCACATCTCTCATCCACTTCCCAATCCCTCATAATCTGGCTTCCAACCCTACCACTGGACTAAATCTGTTCTACCCAAAGCTACCAAAAATCTCTTAATTGTTAATCCCATGATCTTTTCTTAGTACACATCCTACTCAAATCTCCAGCTTTTGATGCAGTAAACCACCCCCTTCTCCTGGATACTTTCTCCTCTTGATTTTTTTCATCACTATTTTCTCTTGGTTCTCTTCCATTTGGATTGCTCCTTCTCAGTCTCAAACCCCCTAGGCGTGAGTGTTCCCTAGGTTCTGTCCTGAGTCCTTTTCTCTCCAGAGAATATCTATACTAATGACTACTAAATCAATATATCCTGCCTTAATTTCTCCTCTGAATAAACTGTTTCATGGACTAGCTAACAGGCACCTTAAACTCTGCTTGTCCAAGTAGATTTCATCTCCCCCTGCCTCTCCTTAACACACCTCCCCTCCAATTGCCTTTTTAGTTGAAGGTATTATCATCCTGCCAATTACCCAAGTTAGCAACCTCAGAGACATGGATTTCCCCTTTCCCCAATGCCTATATTCAACCAATTGCAGTCTTTTCCATTTCTATCTAGATGACTCTTTGTATCCATCTTGTTCCTCTGTCTACAAGCTCCTTCCCTTCCTCACTGAATCTAACCTTTAAAAAAAGCTTATTTGATCCCGACACTTGTATTAGCTATCATTCTCTCTCTCTCCATTGCAGGTTAGCCTACTTGAGAACGCCTTTCATTCCAGATTCTCTGTGATCTAGCTTCCACCCTCATCTTTCAACCGAAACTTCTTTCTCCAAAAAATTATCTGCATTCCTTTCCTTATAAAATCTAACAACCTCTTCCCAATGAACCTTCTTGATCTCTCTGTAACATTTGACACGGTTAATAGCATTCTCCTTCTGGATACTCTCTCTCTGTTCTTTATGTCTCCACGATACTCCTCTTTCTCCTTGTTCTCCTATCTCTGTCTTCTCAGTATCCTTGGCTGTTCACCATCCATGTCACGCTCACTAACCCTGAATGCCCCTCAAGACTATCTTGGATCTTCTCTTTTTGCTTTACAAAGTCACTTAGTGATCTCATCCATTTCCAGGATGATTCCCAATCCTAACCTTTCTTCTGAGCTAGTCATTCACTTCTAATTTGCCCCGTAGACATCTGAAATTCAACATTCCCAAAAGAGAATTATCTTTCCCCATAAGACCCTTCCCCTCTTTTGAACTTTCCCATTGCTGTGGAGGGCATCTTCATCCCCCAGTCACTGAGGATGTCAACCTCAACTCCTCACTCTCCTTCACCCCACAAGTCCAACCCATTGTCAAATCTTATTCTTTCTACTTTCATGTAACAGCCTTAATGTCCATCCCCTTTTCTCCACTCACACAGCCATAATCTGAGTTAAGGCCTTCACCTCTTTCTTGGACTACCATAAGTGACTTCTAATTGACCTCCCCACCTCAAGTTTTACTTCTCTGATAATACATCCAACATTTGATTGCCAACATGATTTTTCTAAAACATAGGTCTTACCATATCACTCCCTTCTCAAAGAGCTCTGTAGCTCCCTATTGCTTTATGGATCAAATATAATCTTTTCTGTTTGGCATTTGAAGTTCTTTATAACCTCCATTCCTGCCTTCCATTTAACCCCCCTCCATAAACTAGAGTAGTTGTTTCCTTGAATGTTTCTATCTTTATGCCTTTTCACTGTCTGTCTTTTTTTTTAACTCTTACTTTCCATCTTAGAATTAATTCTGTGTATTCATTCCAAGACAGAAGAGAGGTAAAGGCTGGGCAATGGGGGCTAAGTGACTTGCACAGGGTGACACAGCTAGGAAGTGTCTGAGGCCAGATCTGAACCCAGGTCCTCCCCCTTTCTAAAGGCCTAGCTCTCAGTCCACTGCCTGTCTCCCACATCTGGAATATCCTACTTCTTCAGTTCTGCCTCTTAATTTCTCTATCTTCCTTTAAGACTCAACTCGAATCCTGTCTTCTGAAAAAAAAACCTTCCTTGGTCTGATCCTCATCTCCAGCCCCTATCTATTAATATTTTCCTTCTCAGACTGGTTTTCTATCTTCTTTATATATATCTTACGTATACCTAGATATTTACCCATTGTCTGTCTGTCTGTCTGTCTGTCTGTCTGTCTGTCTGTCTCTCTCTCTCTCTCTCATATAAGCTTCTTAAAGGCAAGCACTATTTTTGTTTTTTGTTCTATTACCAGCATAGTTTCTGGCATTTTCAAAAAAATTTTTTTTAAATGTTTGCTGATCCATCCTCTGATACTACCACAAATCAGGTCCTTACCATCCCTCCCTTGCTTGGACTATTTCAATAATATCCTAAAAGAAATATTATTCTAATTGATTGCTCAAGTTCTCCCTTTTTCAATCAGCCTCCAGTCTCTTCAGCTACTCTCTAGTCTCTCACTTCTTCAAATAATTCTACCAAAAGAGTCTGCTTAAGGCTAAGATCTAACCATCTCCCTCAATCTTCAATAATTCCCTTACTACCTTCCAGGGTAAAAAACAAATGCCTTAGCCTGGCATTTAAACTCTCTACATTTTGTCTCCAACCTACCCTTTCTACACATTTAGATTATGTATGAGTATGTGTGTGTATATATGTATATATTTTTAACACATTTTAGAATTTGTCAAATTGACCTTTTATTCAGCAAAGCATTCCTGTGCCTCCTGCACAAGAAGGCTCTGTGCCTGAATGTCTCCATCCTTACTTCTACCTCTTGGAATCCTCAATTCTCTTCAAGGTTCATCTCTGGAGTCAGCTTTCATATAAAGCTTTTCCTGATCTTCTGTTTCTCCAAGTTTTTTCTTCCCTTCCTTGAATTACCCTGTATTTAATTATTTATCCATATTGTATTCCAGTACATTGTAAATTTCAAGGCATAGATTATTCCATTTTCATTTATGTATTTCCTTTGCCTTATATAAAAAGAGACGTACTGACCATGTTTATTTGAGTTGATATTAGATGGTATAAGCTCTGTTATCCAGTTATAATTAAGTCACCAGTACTACATTCCTAGAATTGTCAGATGTAATTGTTGATGCATTATCAGTGATCTTGGAAAGGGTGAAGAGGCCTGAAGAAATGATGATAAGCCAACTCTCAATTATTGCCCCCCAAAACTGAATGATGGCATTTATAAACTATTAGTCAGTAAGCATGACTTTTATTTCTGGCAAAATTCTAAACTTCCTTTAAGGGCTAGTGACCATTTAGAAAATGAGGCAAGGATCCCTAAGAGCTGGTATAGCATCTGTGTAGAACAGCTTAGATCAGCTGAACTTTACTCCCTTTTTCTAAAAAGGTTAGTAGACTGGTAGAAAAGCAGGGAGGTGTAGTTGATAGCAAATTGGTCTTAGTCCTAGGAAGGGTTAGGCAAAAATAAAATCATAGGTCCAATCCGTATCATATAAGATGAGAAAATCAGGGGGCCACAGTATATACATAATATCAATTAAATATTTCATTGAAGGATTTGACCAAGATGCCCATGCCAATGGAAAAGAGGGAAAGATGTTAGCTAGGTTAGAGTTGGAGGGATTTAAAATTGGCTGGATGAATGGATACAAAGAATAGTGACTAGTGAGTCAATGTCAGCTTGGTGGGATGTCCCCAGTGGAGAACTCCAAGAATGAACATGGCCTGATCAAATGTTAGGCATCACTTTTTTATTAATAACAGCATATTTTTGTAATCAAGTGAAAAAAAGGTGAAAGGGCTAATGATGATATTGGACAAAAGAGTCAGGATCCATAGAGATCTTATATAATTAGAATTTTGTACCCCAGGGACTCTTTCTCCTAGCATCCCATTTACAGATCTACCTTAAATAACGAATGCAGGGAAGATATAAGTTTTGTGTAGCGCCTCTCCTGCTCTTCTTCCCGGAACTTGGCTGTGGCAGTTGGGTGAGTGCCAGGCAGGAGAATTTTACTCATGTGGCTTTACTCAGGCTTTTACTTTGTTCTTGTATTTCTTCTACTTCAAGTGATTACTAATAAATCTTATAAAATATAATACTTGGAGTTATTGGATATTAATTTAAATTTTATAATCTCAAAAGGCTAGAATGATTGGCCAAAAATGTAAAGTTCTTTGTACAAGTCTATGATGGGAGTTTAATGTTAGACAAGAGTCCCTATGAAAAAGATGTTGGGGGTTTTAGTGGACTGCAAGCTCAATATGTGAGGCAATCATTTGAGATGGAAGTCAACAAGGCTAAGGGAATGCCCACTGCAGATCACATTTAAAATACTGAATTCAGTTTTAGCTGTATTTGAGGAAAGTTTTTAGCCAGCCAATGCAAGGGATTATGTGGGAGGGAGCATGGTTGAGGAGAGTACCCAGGGAACTTTGACACTAAGCTACATAAGTCTGTTTGAAGGAACTAGGTGGAAATTTGTTATTAAAATAAAAATTTTTAATTAAAAAATGTAAAATTACATGTATAACCCAAATTGAATTGCTTGTCAGCTCCAAGAGAAGGGGAAGGAAGAAGGGAGGAAGACAATATAGACAATTTCACTTAATAATCATATAACTTTGCAAAACTTAAGTGGAAATTTGTTATTAAAATTTTAAAAATTGAATGAAGGAACTAGAGATAGTTAAACTAGAGAAAAAAAGCCATGGGAAGTATATGATACTTATCTTCAAATATAGGAAGGCTTGTTACTTGGAAGAATGATTAAACATTCATCCACCTACCTTCTTACCCCAAGTGGGGAGAGTGGGGAGAAAAAGGAGTAAAGAGTAAAAGTTTTGGAGAAGTAGATTTTTAATTTGATCTAAGGGAAAACTTCTACCAATTAGAGTCAGTCCAAAATGGAATGGGCCGACTCAGTGACTGCCCATTACTTGGCATCTTCCAGCAAAGGCTGGATGACTTTCTTCAGGATGGTGTACGAGGCACTCTTGTTCAGGTATGGGATGGCCTCTGAGGTCCCTTCCAACTCTAAAATTCTGTTAATTCTAAATTTCTAAAATTTTTATTCAGTCTCATGACTTTCAGTCCAGAGTTTTAACCTAAATTCCACACTATACCTAAATCTTAGTCCCTTAGGCTCTTCTTGCTCTGCCCTCCGGGGAAGTAGAGAGCACTTGGCTACTATCTTCTGAATAATGACCTTTCAGGTACTCCAAGCTAGTTATTAAATCATCCATATGCTCCTGTCCCAATTTACACAGTACCTAACCTGGCTTCTGCCTTCCAGCAGGGAAACCGCTGGATATTTTTGAAGTGCTTGGGGAACATTCAAGAGTACATGTGCTATCCAAATGAAGGCGATTAAACAAAGCATATTTTGTAGTGACAATGAAAATAATTATTAGGCTTTGCAGGAAAGATGGCTTTTTTGCCAGTATGTTTTCCCTTTGAACACAGTTTTCCAAATATCTCTCCAACAAATCAAACTTTTTCACAACTTATGGATGCATTCTATAAAGTCACAGAAACAGTGGGATAGCACAGAATCCTTTCCTTGCCTTTCCATTCTTTATGCTGTTCCCATTCACCCACTCGGTGGCCAGACTTGCTCCCATTCCTTCCCCAACCAAATCTACTCTCCAGTAGAATATAAGCTACTTGAGGGCAATGACTTCTACTCCAAATAGTAGCATTAACAATTGTGTGTGATGTCTGTATCTCCAGTGTCTAGCACAGTACCTGGCCCAAAATAAGTAATTAATTAAATGCTTATGTGATAGTAAATTGAAGGATTAGCTCCTAATAAACTCCATCATACCAAAGTATTTATAATGCCCTCTACCTTCTCTGTCATTACCTAATATTTTCACAGGAAGCACAATGCAATAGAGAAGCAGATCAAGAATTGTAGCTAAGCTCTGTTACCCTACCATAAAATATCTTTGGACAAGCCTCTTGGAAGAGATGATACCTAACACAATTAAAGAAAATCTTAAAGAAAGGGTTTTTGAAGTTTCAGAAACTACAACTTCTTGGGAAAATCCCAAATAATTCATAGAATCACCAAGTATCAGAAACAAGGAACCTCAAAAACCATCTAATTTCTTCTGCCATCTCATGCAAAAATCCACAGTATACTTGACAGGTCATGTGTTCTCTGAAAAACTCAGTAATGAGCAACCTGTGCTTTGCTGGAAAACAAATTGTTAGAAAGTTTATCCTTCTATGCAGTTACATTCTGCCTCCCCATGACATCTATCCACTGATCCTAGATCCCCTTTGGAGCTACAGAGTCCATTCCTTTCCCCACAGAACCCTTCAGATGTGGGAAGACAGTCCTCATGGATCCCTCCATCTCCACAAGCCTTCTCGTCTCCAAACTGAATATTCCCAGTTTCTACAATTGCTTTTTTTAAAAAGTCTGGTAAGGTTAAGAGTTTCCCACACTGGCAGCCTCTGACAGACGGTTCAAGCTGTCCCCTACTAGGTCAAGTTGGTCAATATTCCTCTTACAATGTGGAGTTACTAGAAATATAGGAACCTGCTCTGTGGCAGACACTACTATATTGTTAAGGCAAAATCTGCCTGTATATGTACATGGATATGCATCAATAAGAAGTAGCACGCTGTGCGACACAGTGGATAGAGTTGGCCTGGAAGCAAGGAAGGCTGGGATTTAAGCCCTCCTTGGACTCACCAGGGAAGTGTACCCCTGGGGAAGTCAATTAACCTCTCAGTGCTGGAGGCAACTCTCTAAATCTATAAATTATAGGGAAGGGGCTGATCTAAATGAGCAAACTGAGTTTCTTCACCAGGGAGTTCTCTATACCAAGGAAATCACAAGTCCTATTCCTACCCCTATCCAGCTATACTTCACCACAAAGACTATTTCATTTTTGTCTTTTTATCACCAATACCACACACCGTGGCATTTAATAAATGGCTGTTGATAGATTTCATTGGATGTAAATGTACACACATGCACGATTTTGTGGCAACGGAAATAGTTATTTCTGCCTACTGGCATCCTTCAAAATGAGAAATACACAGGCATATTTCTATAAGTTGTCCTGCTACAGCCAAATCCTGTCCCTGATGCACAGGGCATTGCTCTTACTTTAACTTAGGAAGCAAAGCTCTTTGCTGGCTGACCTGAATAGCAAAAAAAGCTGTGATCTAGTCTTTTGGCCATGAACTCACTTATGATGCTGCCAAATCCTTCCTTCTCAGTTTCTTCATCTTTATAATGATGTTGAACTTGATAATTTCTTGCACACTGGAAATACTACTAGATCTCAAGTCCCAGAACACAGGTCCAAGTAGTAGCTCTACCACTCACTAACTTTCTGAACTTATTTTAAATATTTTTCCATGTTTACATGATTCATTTTCTTTCCCTCCCCTCTTCCCTCCCCCCTCGTGGGGCTGACAAGCAATTCCACTGTTATACAAATGTTATTACTTGATACTGATTTCCATATTATTCATTTTTGCTATAGAGCGATTTTTTAAAGGCTAAACACCAAACTGCATACCCATATGTACATGAATATAGGTAATTTTAGGCGTCCCTGGGCCTCAGGTATTCATCTATAAAATGGGGAGGTTAGACTGACCTCTGAGATCTTTTCTAGCCCTAAAATTATGATCATATGATGTCCCTTTCGGTTCTGACAGTACAATTTTTCCATGCTTCCCAACACTATCAGGGTCTTCATATTTCTCTGGACTCAATAGCATACTGAGATGTGTTCATTTGTGCTGTTCTCTGCATCTCATTCAGCAAGACCTCAAGGTAGGGTCTCTGCCCTCAGGGGCTCAGCATAAGGGGCCACAGCCAGGCTGCAATGAGTCATCCTGACTCTCCCATCCTTTACATGAGTCTTGCCACATTTCTGTAGCAAGACTCCAAATAGTTTTGGTTTTATTTGGTCAAGCGCTTGGCTAATTATCAATGTCAACTAAGAAATAGGGCTATAGTTTGGGGGCAGATATTTTCTTGGCAGTCAGAGTAATTGTGACCGCCATGGGCTGCCCATCTTAGCTGGAGCCCCCTTTGTGGATTTGGCAGTTTCTGAAATGTTTACAGTAGCCCAACCTCCAAACTCTTTTAAAGGCCTTTCCCCAAATAAGCTCAAACACATACCCACAAGCATACCCATGAACGCCCTCCAGTAGACTGGACTGACTGTAGGCCTTTCAGACCTTAGATGCTACACAAGGTTGTGGTTGGCGCTCCCCTCCCCGAACACATTAAAATGACCCCAAATTCAAGTTTCCCCTCTCTTTCCTCCCCATGGGACAGGGGTGTGGGGACGGGTGCCTTCCATAAAACTTGGGAGTTAACATCTGCCTTTCTTCTTTAAAAATAAAGCCATCTGAGAAGATAATTCACCATTCCAGACACAATCTTTTTAAAAGAAATAAACCTCTCTCTGAACCATACCAGGAAAGAACTATATAATAAGATGCTAATACAATTTAATGATATTTCAACTGGACAAACCTGTTCTTGGAGCCCCTTTGTGATAGGAAGAATGGAATTATGGAGAAAATAAAACCTGTACATTCTTAAAACACTTTAAGATGAGGGTCAGAGACCCCAATCTTTCATATACCTCATTAACTCTAATGTCTTCCTGGAGAAAATAATTGCCATTTAGAAAAATGGTTTAGTAAACAAACAGTATAAAAGAGTATCTCTGAACATTACTTGGTGCTGTTCCTACCCTTTTTGCTAAAGAAGGTTCTACTCCTCTCTTCCACCTCTCCCCACCCAAATTAGGCTCTCCTTCCTCAACAGGCAAGGAAGCTAGAAAATATCTCTTTCTATCTGCTACTACACACCGATAGGAAAAACTGTATTCTCAAGGTAATTTGTGGCTTTCCAGCCAAAGCAAAGGTCAGTTAACAAGTTAGAAGCCCATAGATCCTATGTAGTATAAATGGGAGGCAATATATCCTCAAATCATCCAGGTCCTTCACCCAAATCTCCTGGAATAAGACCAGGATGAAGTTATTTGGCTTTTTCTGACACTAAGCTCTGAAGTCAACAAGTAAATTTCATGGATCAAAGCCCCAAATCACATTTAAGTAAAGTCTTCCTCAGCAAAGGGCTTTTCTAATAATCTCTGCTCCTTAGCATCATTTGAGATTAGGAAGTAAATGTGGGTCCCTGGGAGTTTCACAGATTCAAGAGATTGAGGAGATTTCAGAGGTCATCTAGTCTAATCCCTTACCAGAACAGGATTCCCCCTTCTAACATCCCCAAGAAGTGGTCAAGCAGTCTCCCATGAAGTCCTCTAGTGAGGAGGCACTCATTCCATTTCCAAGAGGTCCATTTCACTTTTTCAATGGGTTTCCTTATACTGAATCAAAACCAGCCCTTTTGCAACTTCCATCTGATTCTGGCCCTCTAGGACCAAATAAGACACAGAACAAACACAATCCCTCTTTGACACAACTGCCCTTCAAATACCTGAAAACAGCTATTAAGTTCTCTACCCTCCTCCCCCCCCCACATCCCCCACTTCCTTTTTTAACTGAATCCCTGGATGGCACAGATCTCCAGGACTCTCATTATCTTTTTCACCCATCTCTGGAAGCACTCCAGCTTGTCAATTTCCTTCCTAAAATATGGCACCCAGAACTAGACACAATACTCCAGATGTAGTCTGCCTGAGACAGAGAATGGCAGGATTATCACTTTCCTCGATCTGGAAACTGCCTCTATTAACGCCGCCACCTGTCAGCTTTCAGCACAAGGGATAAAATCTCAGTTCCTCTAACTTCAGAGGGTACCAAGGCAAGCAATGTTTAAGTATGCTTGACACTGGTAAAAGGGTGAATAGACATAATACAAGCTTGAATGCTTTTGGACTAGACCTATGATTTCATTAGTAGCTCATTGGAAGTTCATTAGAACTTTTAGTGCAGAAGGTCCCTGTATCTATGCCTCTTGGCACCAGCTCTGAATCTTAAGGAATTTCCTGAAGACCTAAAAAGTTAAGCCCAGGAACAAAGAACCAGGGCATGTTGGAGACAAGGCTTCCCTACTCTATGACTCTCTATCCATTATGCCATACTGTCTCTCCATCTAATATACTATACAGAATGACTTTATTCTCAAGTGAATTTAACTGCATTCTAATTTCTTGAACATTGTAACTCTCCTTTAACTTGAAAATCCTATAATTTTGTCATTCAGTGTAGCAGAAAGTTTGCCATTTATTTCCTATCAGAAGGCAGTATATGGTTCTGGGATCCACATGCTTCTTACAGTCAAACCTCTCAAAATCACTGAAGATAGAGTTGGGACTCTGGAAGTCTTCTAGCCAGGGGAATCCTCTTTATAACATTCCAACAAGGAGATGGGTAGCTTGAATATCTCCAGCAATGAGGAATTCACTGCCTCTAGAGGCAACATTAGTCAAACAATAAGCAAGCACTTACTATATGAGAGGTAGTGTGCTAAATGCAGTGGCTGATGACTCTGATGGCTCAAGGAACTCACATTCTGCCTATCTGTCCTTTTCTCTATGTGTGCAATGTATGTATACATACACACACATATGCAGATAGAACCCCAATTAAAATCTGGCCTTGTATACTTAGATATGCTCCCCTTCTTTCTGCTTCTATTATTCATCTGTAAAATGATAATAATAGAACCTACCTACCAGGATTGTTGTGAAGATAAAAAAAAAAACTGTAAATCATCTGAAAATCTGAAAGTACTATGCAAATAGTGCTAAATAGCTAGCTAGCAGTGATAGTAAATTAGAGTCAACAGGGTTAAACTAGAGGCACTAAAAAACCCCAGTAGCTAAAACTATCTAAGCTGATGCTTCCCAGATCTACTTATCCAATTCTAACCTCTCTCCTGACCTTCTCCTCTTCCTATCTTCCTCATCACTCCATCACTCTCAAAGGTAAGGCCATCCAGATTCACAACATAGGTGTGTTATCCTCAGCTCCTCCCTGTGTCTTACCTCTGATATCCAATCTGTTGCTGAGTACTGTCAATTCTACCTTTATAACATCTCCCACATATGCCCCCTTCTCTCCTCTGATACTACTACCTTGGAACAAGTATTTATCAACCTTCATACCCCCTGCATTATCAAAATAGCTTCTGGTTGTTCTCCCTTGAGTCATGTCTCCACTCTAGAACATCCTCCTCTTGAACTTCAAACTTATGCTGCTGAAGCGCAAGTCTGACCATGTCACCTAACCCCTCCAACCCTCCTTTCTACCCACTCTAATGCCTGCAGGATGAAATACAAAATCTGGTTTGGCTTTTCAAAAAGCCTTTTATAACTTGGCCCCCAGTCTTCTTGTTCTTGATCCCCTATCATGACCTCTGCAATCTAGTAACTGTGGCCTCCTTGCTATCACTTAAAGAAAACACTCCCTTCTCTCTACTCTTGGCATTTTCACTATTTCCCATCCTTAGAATTCTCTCCCTCATCGCTGTCTCCTGGCCTCCCTGGCTTCCTGAAAGTTCCAATTAAAATCTCACCTCTACAAGCAGCTTTTCCCAGTCCCTCTTAATGCCTTCTTTCTATGATTATCTCCAATTTACCCTCTATATAGCTTTTTGTAATCATTTGCATGCTGTCTTTCCCATTAGATTGTGAGCTCATCAAGAGCTTGGACTGTTTTTCGCCTTTCTTGGAATCCCAAGTGCACAGTGCTTGGCACAAAGTAGGCATTTAATAAAAGTTTGTTGACTGACTCTTATGACATCCTAGATACTCTTCTCTAGTGATAAACACTGAAGAAGTAAAGATGTTAGAGCAGAGCTGTAGGATGTTTCCTGATACCTTCCCTTTAATCTGAAAGAAATAATCAGTGCTTTCTCCTGAATTGGCTTGGCATGGATAGCAGTAAGCTCAAGCCCCTAAGATGATGAATGAGTGAACTAGAATAGGGTGTCAGAATAGAACACAAGCAGGCAGACTAGTTATCAAATGATATAGAATAGGTATTGAAGACTGCCAACTAGTTTTGGAAAGAGTCATGATGGATGTGTGGTTATTTCTGTGACTTTAGGGAAACAAGTCAGTTTGGGAAGTTAGTGGTTCCCAAACTTTTTTGGCCTACCGCCCCCTTTCCAGAAAAAATATTACTTAGCGCCCCTGGAAATTAATTTTTTTTAATTTTACTAGCAATTAATAGGAAAGATAAATGCACCAGTAGGCCATCACTGCCCCCCTGGATCACTGCAGCACCCACCAGGGGGTGGTAGCGCCCACTTTGGGAATCACTGGTCTAGACTATGGATTTAGTGTCCTTGGAATTGTAAGGAGAACAGGTTCAAGGACCAGTTCAAGGGAGACAACCTGTGAAACTGATCCATTTGTAGGCTCTGGGTCTTGTGCAGATTCCCAATGAGTAAAAGTGGCATTTGAAGAACTATGAGGACAAAGTGGATTTTCTCAATCCTACTAGCCTCCAAATAGCAAAACAGATCACAAAGGGAGGGAAAAGCTAAGGGTCTAGATGTAAGCAAAATTAATGAGAAGTAGGGAGGACTTATGAAAGTGTCTGGGTCTGTTATGACTAGACACCAATACCAGTCACCAAAAGTCACCTGCTTTTCCTCAGGTTCAATTTATGCCTATGCTATTGTGCATAATTTGTGAATGTATTACTTAATGTCCATTTATTCAGGAAAATTAGCAAAGCAAAAGGCTCTTGGGATGGGAAAAATATCCTGGGAACATTTGTTTTGTGCTGGGCCCAAATATCACCTACTTTGCCTCTCTAAGTGCCAACAGGAACCACAGCCAAACACCCTCAAAACAAACATTTATTATTACATGTCTCAGGGACCAAAACAAGTGTTTCCCTTTTGGAGACATTTGCAGTTGAAACTCAAAACATTAACAATTGGAGCAACTGAAATACCCAAAATTAACCCAAGTAAAACAAAAAATGTTTTTCCTTTTAAATGCAAATTTTTTAATAAGTAGAGTTGAAGGCAAGGCCATCCTGGCTCTACCACTTGCTATATGTGTAAGCTTGCTCATTCCCCTTCCCCTCTCTTGGCCCCTTTTTCTTCATCTGGAAAACGAAGGAGTGGAGAGAGGATCCAGGGTTAGTCTTGTTCAGTCTAATGAGTCAGAGGGCAGAACCAACAGCAACGGGATGAAGCTTTTCCTTCCTAATAATGAAGCTCTACAAATGTGAAATGGGCTGCCTCAAAAAGAGGGGTTGTCCCTCACCAAAAGTCTACAGCAAAGACGAGATTGCCACTTGGGGTTGTTATAGGGTGCTTAGCACAGTGCCTGGCACATGGTTGAAGCTTAATAAATGTTTACCAATTGATTGATTCATATAACTTGGACCAGATGGGCTATAAGGTACCTTCCAGCTCAGGTCTGTTTTTCTACTTACATACTAACCTCAAAGCCTTTTTTTGCTGCCTTTAACCTAAATAGCAACACATTCATTTTTATCCTTCTCATCTTTGCCCAAACAGGGCTTTATTACTCACTGAATTCCCCTGTTATTTTTTTTTATTCTGAGCTATCTAGTTTTCCCATAAACTCAAACCTGGATGTCATAACCCAAGCTATGTATTATACCTGAATGCTAAATAAGGCCAAGGTGGAAGAAACCTCTGTACCCTAAGCAAGTATCTTAGGCACAAACTAAACAGGCCAAATTGGCAGTTCTTACACCTGAGAATTTCAGCCAAGTGTCCTACTGGGAATATTACCAGCCAGGAGGGTTAATCTCACTGACTTGCCTATGGCTATTTACCCAGGACTACCTGTCAGACTCTGGCTTTCAAACATTAACCTGAAAGGAGCTTCAGAGAAAGGGAAACTGAACCCCAGCTGTGAACAGCAATATCACTATTTAATAAAAATATGGTTCCTTTTTTCTCTATCCAGCTTACTGCAGCCTGAGGCTGAATTCCAGTCAGCCCTTGGGAAAAGGTCCTTCACTTTCAAAGAAGCTGACTCACTTGCCAGCAGAGAGGAACTGGGCCATCTCTATGCAGGTTAAGTTCCCCTTTGGGTGTCTGCTCAAGGCCCTCGGTCTTGTGAGTGTCCCCCAGAAAAAAGAGATTGAGAGAGGGTCCTTTAATAAGTAGATACTGGGCCCCTGACAAGTACTTTCCTCCCCCAAATCTCTCCAAAGTTATAGCTTCTGGAAGATATATTTTCTAGTTTCCCCTCAACTAAGAGCCCAGATAAAAATCCAAGGGGAGTAGATCTCTCCAAACGCAGCCAGAAGTGTTTTTTCAATGGCAGCTCAATAAAGCAGGATGAGGGAGAACTGGTGACAAGAGGTCAATCCCCTTTAAAGTCTGAACTGGGCAGCTTATCCCTCACGAAGCAGCTCTGAGAGAAGCAAGCGTTACTGAAACACATGCACCAAGGCATGGGGCCCTTTGCCAATCTTTTAAAAAGTGCACAAGCTGCATCTATGGTGCCTCCAGCTTGCCCCTAGAGGAAGGGAATGGGAGAACAAGCTGGCATGATTCAGCTCAGAGGAGTCAGGAGGCGGGTCTGTGCAAGGGAGTTCAGCAGCAAACAAGAGGGGAGAAGGCACAGAGGGCTGTGGAGGGAAGGTGGATCCTGGTGGTCAAAAACGGAGAGAACAAGCCTCAAAGAGTCAACAGAAGCCTGGTCAGAGGAGGGGTGGGGGCATACCGTTGTGCCAGGGTATGGGGAGCAAGTATAACATCTTCAATGAGGGCTGGCTGCCTAGTGATAGGCAGAATAGGTCAGGTTGGAGTGGGGGTGGGGGGAGGTTTAGGTCTCACAAAGGGGCAGAGGAAAAGTGTGTGCTATGACTGTCCTGGAGATACCCCAAAGTGACACTGTGGTGGCGGAGGGAAGGGTTGTCTCCAGGACCAGTGGGAGGCAGTGAACCTAGAAGGCATGTTTCACAGGACTGTTTCTTCCTGTCTCACAGACATCCCTTTCCCTCGGTGAGCTGACTGCTAGGGGGGAGGTTGGGGGGGGGGGCTGGAGGAGAGGGGGTGAGGAGACACAACATAAGACACAATATTGTCTCCTTGTTTGTGAAGACATAGCAATGGCCCCGCTTGCCACAAGAACCAGCGGGTAGGATGTCCGGGGGGAGGGGGGGTGTGAGAGGATGGAGATGCATTTTAGGAGTAGGAAAAAAGGCCATAACAGAACTGGAAACACCGGATAAGACCACCAGGCTGTCAGGAAAAAGGGAGTGAAAGCCTCTGTGCGTAGGAGGAAGGAAGGAAGGAAGGAAGGAAGGAAGGAAGGAAGGAAGGAAGGAAGGAAGGAAGGAAAGGAAGGAAAGTCAAAAAGATGCAATTGCAGGACTAGGCTAGAGAAGGATGAGGATGGGGGAGTTCCCCGGTGACATTGCAGTAGCCGGGTGGGTATGGGTTTGGGTTTAAATCAGGTGGGATTTCCCTAGGATCCCAGCTTTCTGTTATCTCTTTCCTTTGGCTGGGGGAGGGGGGATGGAGGAATGGAGATGAAGGTCTTGAAGAGGAGAGAGTCCGGGCTGTGCCTCGGTCACTTCATAGGAGGTGGGAACCAGGAGAAAATGCAGGGGGTGGGGGGGAGACGCCCCCAGAGAAGCGGGATGAGAACGGTGAGTTAGCAGGAAGGTAAACAGCCACGCCCCCTACAGTCAGTCCCCTCTGCTGCGCACGCCCGCTGCCGCCGCCGCCGCCGCGGGTACATTTCCACTGCACTCCCAGCGTATCTCCTTCTCGCGCCCGCCCGGCCCTCACGCGGCTGCCGGGGGCAAGGGGCGGGGGACAGTGCGCGCCACCCCGGGACACAGCCCCCCCCACGCCGGGGCCGCAGCCCCTCCCCAGGGGCGTCTGCACAAGCCAGAGGCTAGGCAGCCGTCAGTCCGCTCACCTGGGCAGTGCCGCCCACCCCAAACCCCGTGGATTCCTTTCCTCTCCTTCAGTTTGCCACCACCACCCCCACCCCTCCGCTCCGGTTCCTGCTTCCAGAGAGCAGAGTGCACGCACTCGGGAAAGTGGCCCGGCCAGGGCTTAGGGTGGGATGAGGGATGAAGATGAGGGAGAATAAGGGGGCGTGGGGGGAAGCCTGCAAAAAGCGGAGGAGAAGGTATCTGGGCGGCGCGAGAGCCCCCAGCACGTGAGCCGAGGGTCATGTGCACCAGCCAAAGCCCGAACACCCAAGCGCCCAGGACGTGCTGCGTATCAGCAAAATGATACTCGGGTCAGGTCGGGCGGTCTTCGAACCCCCCACCCCCCCACCCAGCCTCCTCCCGCACATGCAGCCCGCCTCCCGGTCCCTCTCCATCTCTCCCGCCAGCTTGCTAGCCTTCTAGCTTGCTTTCCTACCCACCCGCCTCACCAACACACCTTCCCCTCCCTGACTCCCGGCCCTGCCGCCCAAAGCCAGCCTCCGCTCCAGCTAGAACCCTGCTCCCGCTGGCCAAGTTGTAATCTCCTACCAAGCCCATACCACCACCACTACCACACTGCCTCCCCCC